>NC_089595.1:28714542-29014542 GCF_019320115.1 Miscanthus floridulus
CAACGTCCACACTGAACACCCCCCCCCCCCCCCCCCCCCCCCCCCCCCTCTCTTCTGTTTTCTTAGAAGAAGCTGAACTTTACAAATCTAAGAGTACGCCTAGTTTTAATTAAGGTAGCACCTGCAAATTTCATTAAGTACGTCACAGGTGACTAGGTCTCATAACATTTAAATCACCTTATTAGTATAATCTACAAGGAGAACTGATATATACTTCCTAAGTCCAACCGTACCATGACAATATACAAAGCATGTTGGCGAAGTGAGGATTTTATCACCATGATTATTCCTAACTCCACTAGCTAGCTTCTCTCCAGATGCCGTCAGCTAGCTAGCATCATCTCAACAGGTCACTAAACAACCCCGGAAAGCAGCAGGACCACACATGGCACATGATACCCGGGTGCTGAGTGCTAACTTGACTTGGCCACGCCCCAGCTACTAGCAGTCAGTCAGTCATACTCTAAAAGAAAGAATGATGATTTTCTATCACAATTTAACCACAAGAACTAAGCTAGCTATGAAAAGGGGTTGTTATAACATCCTTTGAAAATTAACAGCCTTCACGAGCAAACGGTCGCCAAAAATGGTGGGAGGAGCCGCGGCTGAAGAAGTTAAGTGAAGAAGAAGAGGAGGGAAATGGGGTTTTCTTCCGGCCGTTTACCACCGCCAGGTTAAACGGACAGTAGATGGTGATATCTGTTTTTACTTCCGGATCGTAGCATGTGGAATTCAGTGTCTGAACAAACCGGCGGTGAAACTTCTGATCACCACCGGCACGGTGGACACTGTTGAAAGTACTATACTAGTGGTCAAAATTGAAAAAGTTTGTCCCGTAGGAGTTCACTGAAGCGATATTTTTCTATGCATTTTAATGGAGGGAGTGCCATGCGTATAGAGGGGTCGTCGAGGAATTTTTTTTAAATTAAAACTTTTTAAAAACTAATTTTAAATCTAACACGGTTGGTTTTTTTTAAACTAACACTTTTGCCGCGCCTATTGTCCTGGCGCGGCCAAATGCCTGTGCCGCGTCATGCATGGTGGTGCGGCAGTGGCGACGACCGGATTCGCTGATTGCTGATGTGGCGGGGCTTGCCGTGCCACCGATCTTGGCGTGGCAATGCCGCGCCCTGATCCATGGCGCGGCAGAGCCCGGTAAACAGCCCACCCGCCGTCTCTGCACAGGTTTCTGCTGTCTTTCTGTGATATGTGGAACAAGGTGGTGTACACTGTCGTGGACTAGGACTGAACACGAGGCTAGCTTTTTCTGGGTGTGTGGGAATCTGATGAGGACATGACCTCCATACATATGACCATGCTTGGAGAACCATATGGACACCAAGGAGATCAGCGTGGGTGTCCTAAGCATGACGGAGGCCTGAAGCTCATCCGGTTCGAGTCACCAAGGTGGAGGCCCAAATCAAGTTCGAGTCTATCTCGGCCTTCAGGACCAGTCTGCCTAAACTGGTCACCCAAGACGCATCCGGACTCCGTTTTCGATGATCCACATATGGATGGAAAGCTAATTGGATAAGGAAGCTAACCCAATTGGTATCATGTCAAAATCCCTTCGGAATCAACGGGAATCGTCAAAACAAGTCAGCGTCCAGAATCTATCAGGGTGCTGCGACACCGTCTTTTGGTCCGTTGGACCGTGTATCGGGTTTGGGCCCATTAGGGGGCGCGTCCAGGGGGTGACGCCCAAGACTCTATAAATACCAGCCGTTGCTCTCCTTAGGGTTTGGGTTTTGTTTAGTTCTTGATTTTATCGTGAAACAGACATCGTTTTGCTGCAACTGTGCCGCCAAGGCTGCTTGCTGTGAACCAGGGCCCCAGTTCTTGATCTTATTCGCCTGTGGCGATTAGTCCTTTCGAATAAAGACTTAAACTCATTCTTATTTTTATAAGCCTCATATTTATTTGCAATTTCAGATTGCGTTCATCCCGTTCTTGCTTGTGTCCTCGATTCGCTTGCAGGAAAGCCTTCTCGGCGAGGTCAATCGTGTTCGCGTGGTTGATAACCAACGGAGCAGTGGTGTAACGATTGTGGGGGTCCTAATCAATCTTGGTTCAAAGCCTAGATCATGAACGTCGAGTCTCCACCAATCGACGCTATCATACCTTTCGGAAGATCGGGCCTAGTCTACATCAAGTGGTATCAGAGACCTTGTTGCCCGTTAGGTATAACTTTGTTTTCCTCTTTAGATTGTTACTGTTTTTGCATTACCTATAGTCCACAAAAAGCCAAAAAATATACATCGTCACATATTCCTTGTCCTATAGCCTCATTGTGCCGTGCAATTTTGTCTATGTTTCGCGTTGTTGAGTTTGTGCCCTAGGTCAAGTTCTTGTTGTTGGTTTTAGATCATTTTTTATTTCAGTTTGTGTTTTCTCCTTTGTTTTTCATCATAATCCGTGAACATCTCCAAGTCTTTTTGAGTTCCCTTTGCATTCATCAAACCCTAGTCCACGTCATCTTATTTGTTACACTAGTCTTCACTGTTTCCATCAAATCTTTGCTGCCGTGACCAATTTTACGCACGTTGTTCCCGTTTTGTCCTCTAATTCAGAGTATGTTCTTAAAACTGGTCCAGTTTTCGCATACGAACTCGGATTTCGACGTTTCATATATCAAAATCAATCATAAAAAAAATTCGGATCCGTCCATCCCCGCGCTGTCGGGGTTGGAGATTTTTATTTTGGTCAAAAAGTGGTCACAAGATCCTCTTTTCATGGTCACAAGGTCTTTGTCGATTTCGAGCACGTCTTCTGAAAATTCCACATGCCACGTCTTTCACTTGTTTAAGCTCATATTTTCTGTGATTACTTATTTTGTGCTCCTAAGTGAAGAAAAAATATCAAAAAATAAAAAGAAAAAGTCAAAATTTCCTAAAAAACAACGACAGCCCAAAAATAGAGCAAAAAGAGAGGGGTAAAAGTGGAACAATATCTAGAGGGGCACATAGAGAGCGCTATTTGAGCTGTGTTTGCGTGTGCTAATTTCTTCCTTGTTCCTAATCATATTCTTGCTATTCACATCACTTGATACATCTGGTACTTGGAACGTGAGTAGGCCAGCAACTAAGACAAGTACTTGTGATACTTATTCAGCTTTGCTATTCAGTTGCGAATTTTGCTATTCCTTGCTACTATATTGTGCCTGTTCAAGCTCCACTTTCTTCAAATCAAGTACAGGTTCGCCTTGCAACTGTTACACTCAAGCTACAACGGTATCACAGTCACCGACCGATTGTACCGTCTGTTGCTTTGGTAAGAACACTTGTAAGACCGTGGTAAGACGCTTGAGAGTTGAGTGCATTATTTTTCCTTGTCCACAACCTAAGTAGTTGATAGGGATAATACTTTTGTGTTGTCTTTTGCTGTCTTCTAACAATGACAGGTTGTTCGTATCCACCGACTTATGATGGTATAGGTGCTAATGAGTACATGGAGTGGGAAATTGACATCGATAACATATTTGCTACTCGCTTTATGTGTCCAAGGAAGAAGGTAAAAAAATGCAGTTAGTGTTTTGCGACATTCTGCTTTATCTTGGTGGGAGTCTTTAGATCCTTCTGATAAGCCTCAAACTTGGAATGATATGAAACTTCTTATGCAAGAAACCTTTGTTAATCCACCTCCTGTTTTGACTTTATATGATGAGGTGCACCATTTAGAGGAAGAGTCTGTTGTTATTCCTCCTGCTATATCTAACCTTTTATAGGACAATGTAGAAAAGAGCAAGGATGACGTGACAGAAAATGACAAGCTCACAACCTCATGTGAAAATTCAGAACCATCAACTATTACCTCTGTTGAACATGAGAGCAAAGGTACTGCCCATGATGCTAAACTCACAGCAGGTGAGAGTTCTCTTGATGTGCTGATTTTTTCCACCAATCATGCTATGATAGAGCAAATTTTAGTGGAGCATTCGTTTGATTTACCTTTGTCACAAGATGATTTGCTTGATGTTTCTTGCTGACAAAGATGACTTGCATGATGATATTTATGTTATACCCATGCAATCATTGAAGAATGATCACGCTATATGTGTGCTGAAAATGAGAACTTGTGCTAAAAATAGACTTGTTATTCATAATGCTAGTGAAGTTGATGAGCTGAAATTGTTGTCTTCTTTAAATACTTTGGGTTATATTGAATTTGATGTTACGTGTAATCTTAGTTCTTTAGAGGAGAAACTTTATACATATGCTGATTTGCCATGGTTCTCTAGACATACATATCATGTTTTTGGTAAATATAACAACCAAGGGCAATATTTGATACAACGAGTTTATATTTGTACAAATCCTAATTCTCCTTTTGTTGTGCAAATTAATGATCAACTAGAGGATAGTAAAATCAACACTGTTGTTATGCCATATTCCTCTAGTTTTGCTTTTCGAACACAAGTGAAATCCAAAGAAAGGGAGCATATGTTTCTTGTTAGTACTAATCTTTTGCAGGATAGTATTGGCAAAGATCGTGTGTATTTTAATCAAGCAGACTACATATCTGTAGGACAAGACATGATACAAACCTAGACATGTGCTCATATTGTTTCTCACAACATTGTCCATTTTCATTATTTTGGAAACCTCGATTGTCCTCATGTTGTGCAGGATCGACTTCAAACAAAATCGACGCCAAGGACGGCTTTTCGTTAAGAAAGGGAGGATGATGAGGACATGACCTCCATACATATGACCATGCTTGGAGAACCATATGGAGACCAAGGAGATCAGCGTGGGTGTCCTAAGTATGAAGGAGGCCTGAAGCTCATCCGGTTTGAGTCACCAAGGTGGAGGCCCAAATCAAGTTCGAGTCCATCTCGGCCTTCAGGACCAGTCTGCCTTAAACTGGTCACCCAGGACGAATCCGGACTCCGTTTTCGATGATCCACATATGGATGGAAAGCTAATTGGATAAGGAAGCTAACCCAATTGGTATCACGTCAAAATCTCTTCGAAATCAACGGGAATCGTCGAAACAAGTCAGTGTCCAGAATCTGTCAGGGTGCTGCGACACCGTCTTTTGGTCCGTTGGACCGTGTATCGTGTGTGGGCCCATTAGGGGGCGCGTCTAGGGGGTGACGCCAAAGACTCTATAAATACCAGCCGTCGCTCTCCTTAGGGTTTGGGTTTTGTTTAGTTCTTGATTTCTTCGTGAAACAGACATCGTTTTGCTGCAACTGTGCCGCCAAGGCTGCTTGCTGTGAACCAGGGCCCCAGTTCTTGATCTTATTCGCCTGTGGCGATTAGTCCTTTCGAATAAAGACTTGAACTCCTTCTTATTTTCATAAGCCTCATATTTATTTGCAATTTCAGATTGCGTTCATCCCGTTCTTGCTTGTGTCCTCGATTCGCTTGCAGGAAAGCCTTCTCGGCGAGGTCAATCATGTTCGCGTGGTTGATAACCAACGGAGCAGTGGTGTAACGGTTGTGGGGGTCCTAATCAATCTTGGTTCGAAGCCTAGATCATGAACGTCGAGTCTCTACCAATCGACGCTATCATACCTTTCGGAAGATCGGGCCTAGTCTACATCAAGTGGTATCAGAGACCTTGTTGCCCGTTAGGTATAACTTTGTTTTCCTCTTTAGATTGTTACTGTTTTTGCATTACCTATAGTCCACAAAAAGCCAAAAAATATACATCGTCACATATTCCTTGTCCTATAGCCTCATTGTGCCGTGCAATTTTGTCTATGTTTCGCGTTGTTGAGTTTGTGCCCTAGGTCAAGTTCTTGTTGTTGGTTTTAGATCATTTTTTATTTCAGTTTGTGTTTTCTCCTTTGTTTTTCATCATAATCCATGAACATCTCCAAGTCTTTTTGAGTTCCCTTTGCATTCATCAAACCCTAGTCCACGTCATCTTATTTGTTACACTAGTCTTCACTGTTTCCATCAAATCTTTGCTGCCGTGACCAATTTTACGCACGTTGTTCCCGTTTTGTCCTCTAATTCAGAGTATGTTCTTAAAACTGGTCCAGTTTTCGCATACGAACTCGGATTTCAACATTTCATATATCAAAATCAATCATAAAAAAAATTTCGGATCCATCCATCCCCGCGCTGTCGGGGTTGGAGATTTTTATTTTGGTCAAAAAGTGGTCACAAGATCCTCTTTTCATGGTCACAAGGTCTTTGTCGATTTCGAGCACGTCTTCTAAAAATTCCACATGCCACGTCTTTCACTTGTTTAAGCTCATATTTTCTGTGATTACTTATTTTGTGCTCCTAAGTGAAGAAAAAATATCAAAAAATAAAAAGAAAAAGTCAAAATTTCCTAAAAAACAACGACAGCCCAAAAATAGAGCAAAAAGAGAGGGGTAAAAGTGGAACAATATCTAGAGGGGCACATAGAGAGCGCTATTTGAGCTGTGTTTGCGTGTGCTAATTTCTTCCTTGTTCCTAATCATATTCTTGCTATTCACATCACTTGATACATCTGGTACTTGGAACGTGAGTAGGCCAGCAACTAAGACAAGTACTTGTGATACTTATTCAGCTTTGCTATTCAGTTGCGAATTTTGCTATTCCTTGCTACTATATTGTGCCTGTTCAAGCTCCACTTTCTTCTAAATCAAGTACAGGGTCGCCTTGCAACTGTTACACTCAAGCTACAACGGTATCACAGTCACCGACCGATTGTACCGTCCTGTTGCTTTGGTAAGAACACTTGTAAGACCGTGGTAAGACGCTTGAGAGTTGAGTGCATTATTTTTCCTTGTCCACAACCTAAGTAGTTGATAGGGATAATACTTTTGTGTTGTCTTTTGCTGTCTTCTAACAATGACAGGTTGTTCGTATCCACCGACTTATGATGGTATAGGTGCTAATGAGTACATGGAGTGGGAAATTGACATCGATAACATATTTGCTACTCGCTTTATGTGTCCAAGGAAGAAGGTAAAAAAATGCAGTTAGTGTTTTGCGACATTCTGCTTTATCTTGGTGGGAGTCTTTAGATCCTTCTGATAAGCCTCAAACTTGGAATGATATGAAACTTCTTATGCAAGAAACCTTTGTTAATCCACCTCCTGTTTTGACTTTATATGATGAGGTGCACCATTTAGAGGAAGAGTCTGTTGTTATTCCTCCTGCTATATCTAACCTTTTATAGGACAATGTAGAAAAGAGCGAGGATGACGTGACAGAAAATGACAAGCTCACAACCTCATGTGAAAATTCAGAACCATCAACTATTACCTCTGTTGAACATGAGAGCAAAGGTAATGCCCATGATGCTAAACTCACAGCAGGTGAGAGTTCTCTTGATGTGCTGAATTTTTCCACCAATCATGCTATGATAGAGCAAATTTTAGTGGAGCATTCGTTTGATTTACCTTTGTCACAAGATGATTTGCTTGATGTTTCTTGCGACAAAGATGACTTGCATGATGATATTTATGTTATACCCATGCAATCATTGAAGAATGATCATGCTATATGTGTGCTGAAAATGAGAACTTGTGCTGAAAATAGACTTGTTATTCATAATGCTAGTGAAGTTGATGAGCTGAAATTGTTGTCTTCTTTAAATACTTTGGGTTACATTGAATTTGATGTTCCGTGTAATCTTAGTTCTTTAGAGGAGAAACTTTATGCATATGCTGATTTGCCATGGTTCTCTAGACATACATATCATGTTTTTGGTAAATATAACAACCAAGGGCAATATTTGATACAACGAGTTTACTATTTGTACAAATCCGAATTCTCCTTTTGTTGTGCAAATTAATGATCAACTAGAGGATAGTAAAATCAACACTGTTGTTATGCCATATTCCTCTAGTTTTGCTTTTCGAACACAAGTGGAATCCAAAGAAAGGGAGCATATGTTTCTTGTTAGTACTAATCTTTTGCAGGATAGTATTGGCAAAGATCGTGTGTATTTTAATCAAGCAGACTACATATCTGTAGGAGAAGACATGATACAAACCTAGACATGTGGTCATATTGTTTCTCACAACATTGTCCATTTTCATTATTTTGGAAACCTCGATTGTCCTCATGTTGTGCAGGATCGACTTCAAACAAAATCGACGCCAAGGACGGCTTTTCGTTAAGAAAGGGAGGATGATGAGGACATGACCTCCATACATATGACCATGCTTGGAGAACCATATGGAGACCAAGGAGATCAGCGTGGGTGTCCTAAGTATGAAGGAGGCCTGAAGCTCATCCGGTTTGAGTCACCAAGGTGGAGGCCCAAATCAAGTTCGAGTCCATCTCGGCCTTCAGGACCAGTCTGCCTTAAACTGGTCACCCAGGACGAATCCGGACTCCGTTTTCGATGATCCACATATGGATGGAAAGCTAATTGGATAAGGAAGCAAACCCAATTGGTATCACGTCAAAATCTCTTCGGAATCAACGGGAATCGTCGAAACAAGTCAGCTGTCCAGAATCTGTCAGGGTGCTGCGACACCGTCTTTTGGTCCGTTGGACCGTGTATCGTGTTTGGGCCCATTAGGGGGCGCGTCCTAGGGGGGTGACGCCCAAGACTCTATAAATACCAGCCGTCGCTCTCCTTAGGGTTTGGGTTTTGTTTAGTTCTTGATTTCTTCGTGAAACAGACATCGTTTTGCTGCAACTGTGCCGCCAAGGCTGCTTGCTGTGAACCAGGGCCCCAGTTCTTGATCTTGTTCGCCTGTGGCGATTAGTCCTTTCGAATAAAGACTTGAACTCCTTCTTATTTCATAAGCCTCATATTTATTTGCAATTTCAGATTGCGTTCATCCCGTTCTTGCTTGTGTTCTCGATTCGCTTGCAGGAAAGCCTTCTCGGCGAGGTCAATCAGCGTTCGCGTGGTTGATAACCAACGGAGCAGTGGTGTAACGGTTGTGGGGGTCCGAATCAATCTTGGTTCGAAGCCTAGATCATGAACGTCGAGTCTCCACCAATCGACGCTATCATACCTTTCGGAAGATCGGGCCTAGTCTACATCAAGTGGTATCAGAGACCTTGTTGCCCGTTAGGTATAACTTTGTTTTCCTCTTTAGATTGTTACTGTTTTTGCATTACCTATAGTCTACAAAAAGCCAAAAAATATACATCGTCACATATTCCTTGTCCTATAGCCTCATTGTGCCGTGCAATTTTGTCTATGTTTCGCGTTGTTGAGTTTGTGCCCTAGGTCAAGTTCTTGTTGTTGGTTTTAGATCATTTTTTATTTCAGTTTGTGTTTTCTCCTTTGTTTTTCATCATAATCCGTGAACATCTCCAAGTCTTTTTGAGTTCCCTTTGCATTCATCAAACCCTAGTCCACGTCATCTTATTTGTTACACTAGTCTTCACTGTTTCCATCAAATCTTTGCTGCCGTGACCAATTTTACGCACGTTGTTCCCGTTTTGTCCTCTAATTCAGAGTATGTTCTTAAAACTGGTCCAGTTTTCGCATACGAACTCGGATTTCGACGTTTCATATATCAAAATCAATCATAAAAAAAATTCGGATCCGTCCATCCCCGCGCTGTCGGGGTTGGAGATTTTTATTTTAGTCAAAAAGTGGTCACAAGATCCTCTTTTCATGGTCACAAGGTCTTTGTCGATTTCGAGCACGTCTTCTGAAAATTCCACATGCCACGTCTTTCACTTGTTTAAGCTCATATTTTCTGTGATTACTTATTTTGTGCTCCTAAGTGAAGAAAAAATATCAAAAAAGAAAAAGAAAAAGTCAAAATTTCCTAAAAAAACAACGACAGCCCAAAAATAGAGCAAAAAGAGAGGGGTAAAAGTGGAACAATATCTAGAGGGGCACATAGAGAGCGCTATTTGAGCTGTGTTTGCGTGTGCTAATTTCTTCCTTGTTCCTAATCATATTCTTGCTATTCACATCACTTGATACATCTGGTACTTGGAACGTGAGTAGGCCAGCAACTAAGACAAGTACTTGGGATACTTATTCAGCTTTGCTATTCAGTTGCGAATTTTGCTATTCCTTGCTACTATATTGTGCCTGTCCAAGCTCCACTTTCTTCTAACTCAAGTACAGGTTCGCCTTGCAACTGTTACACTCAAGCTACAACGGTATCACAGTCACCGACCGATTGCACCGCCTGTTGCTTTGGTAAGAACACTTGTAAGACCGTGGTAAGACGCTTGAGAGTTGAGTGCCTTGTTTTTCCTTGTCCACAACCTAAGTAGTTGATAGGGATAATACTTTTGTGTTGTCTTTTGCTGTCTTCTAACAATGACAGGTTGTTCGTATCCACCGACTTATGATGGTATAGGTGCTGATGAGTACATGGAGTGGGAAATTGCCATCGATAACATATTTGCTACTCGCTTTATGTGTCCAAGGAGGAAGGTAAAAAATGCAGTTAGTGTTTTGCGACATTCTGCTTTATCTTGGTGGGAGTCTTTAGATCCTTCTGATAAGCCTCAAACTTGGAATGATATGAAACTTCTTATGCGAGAAACCTTTGTTAATCCACCTCCTGTTTTGACTTCATATGATGAGGTGCACCATTTAGAGGAAGAGTCTGTTGTTATTCCTCCTGCTATGCCTAACCTTTTATAGGACAATGTAGAAAAGAGCGAGGATGACGTGACAGAAAATGAGAAGCTCACAGCCTCATGTGAAAATTCAGAACCATCAACTATTACCTCTGCTGAACATGAGAGCAAAGGTAATGCCCATGATGCTAAACTCACAGAAGGTGAGAGTTCTCTTGATGTGCTGAATTTTTCCACCAATCATGCTATGATAGAGCAAATTTTAGTGGAGCATTCGTTTGATTTACCTTTGTCACAAGATGATTTGCTTGATGTTTCTTGTGACGAAGATGACTTGCATGATGATATTTATGTTATACCCATGCAATCATTGAAGAATGATCATGCTATATGTGTGCTGAAAATGAGAACTTGTGCTGAAAATAGACTTGTTATTCATAATGCTAGTGAAGTTGATGAGCTGAAATTGTTGTCTTCTTTAAATACTTTGGGTTACATTGAATTTGATGTTCCGTGTAATCTTAGTTCTTTAGAGGAGAAACTTTATGCATATGCTGATTTGCCATGGTTCTCTAGACATACATATCATGTTTTTGGTAAATATAACAACCAAGGGCAATATTTGATACAACGAGTTTACTATTTGTACAAATCCGAATTCTCCTTTTGTTGTGCAAATTAATGATCAACTAGAGGATAGTAAAATCAACACTGTTGTTATGCCATATTCCTCTAGTTTTGCTTTTCGAACACAAGTGGAATCCAAAGAAAGGGAGCATATGTTTCTTGTTAGTACTAATCTTTTGCAGGATAGTATTGGCAAAGATCGTGTGTATTTCAATCGAGCAGACTACATGTCTGTAGGACAAGACATGATACAAACCTAGACATGTGGTCATATTCTTTCTCACAACATTGTCCATTTCATTATTTTGGAAACCTCGATTGTCCTCATGTTGTGCAGGATCGACTTCAAACAAAATCGACGCCGAGGACGGCTTTTCGTCAAGAAAGGGAGGATGATGAGGACATGACCTCCATACATATGACCATGCTTGGAGAACCATATGGAGACCAAGGAGATCAGCGATGGGTGTCCTAAGTCAAGAAGGAGGCCCTGAAGCTCATTCCGGTTTCGAGTCACCAAGGTGGAGGCCCAAAACTCAAGTTCGAGTCCATCTCGGCCTTCAGGACCAGTCTGCCTTAAACTGGTCACCCAGGACGCATCCGGACTCCGTTTTCGATGATCCACATATGGATGGAAAGCTAATTGGATAAGGAAGCCAACCCAATTGGTATCACGTCAAAAGACTCTTCGGAATCAACGGGAATCGTCGAAACAAGTCAGTGTCCAGAATCTGTCCAGGGTGCTGCGACACCGTCTTTTGGTCCGTTGGACCGTGTATCGTGTGTGGGCCCATTAGGGGGCGCGTCCAGGGGGGTGACGCCCAAGACTCTATAAATACCAGCCGTCGCTCTCCTTAGGGTTTGGGTTTTGTTTAGTTCTTGATTTCTCGTGAAACAGACATCGTTTTGCTGCAACTGTGCCGCCAAGGCTGCTTGCTGTGAACCAGGGCCCCAGTTCTTGATCTTGTTCGCCTGTGGCGATTAGTCCTTTCGAATAAAGACTTGAACTCCTTCTTATTTTCATAAGCCTCATATTTATTTGCAATTTCAGATTGCGTTCATCCCGTTCTTGCTTGTGTTCCTCGATTCGCTTGCAGGAAAGCCTTCTCGGCGAGGTCAATCGCGTTCGCGTGGTTGATAACCAACGGAGCAGTGGTGTAACGGTTGTGGGGGTCCGAATCAATCTTGGTTCGAAGCCTAGATCGTGAACTGTCGAGTCTCCACCAATCGACGCTATCATACCTTTCGGAAGATCGGGCCTAGTCTACATCAAGTGGTATCAGAGACCTTGTTGCCCGTTAGGTATAACTTTGTTTTCCTCTTTAGATTGTTACTGTTTTTGCATTACCTATAGTCCACAAAAAGCCAAAAAATATACATCGTCACATATTCCTTGTCCTATAGCCTCATTGTGCCGTGCAATTTTGTCTATGTTTCGCGTTGTTGAGTTTGTGCCCTAGGTCAAGTTCTTGTTGTTGGTTTTAGATCATTTTTTATTTCAGTTTGTGTTTTCTCCTTTGTTTTTCATCATAATCCGTGAACATCTCCAAGTCTTTTTGAGTTCCCTTTGCATTCATCAAACCCTAGTCCACGTCATCTTATTTGTTACACTAGTCTTCACTGTTTCCATCAAATCTTTGCTGCCGTGACCAATTTTACGCACGTTGTTCCCGTTTTGTCCTCTAATTCAGAGTATGTTCTTAAAACTGGTCCAGTTTTCGCATACGAACTCGGATTTCGACGTTTCATATATCAAAATCAATCATAAAAAAAATTCGGATCCGTCCATCCCCGCGCTGTCGGGGTTGGAGATTTTTATTTTAGTCAAAAAGTGGTCACAAGATCCTCTTTTCATGGTCACAAGGTCTTTGTCGATTTCGAGCACGTCTTCTGAAAATTCCACATGCCACGTCTTTCACTTGTTTAAGCTCATATTTTCTGTGATTACTTATTTTGTGCTCCTAAGTGAAGAAAAAATATCAAAAAAAGAAAAAGAAAAAGTCAAAATTTCCTAAAAAACAACGACAGCCCAAAAATAGAGCAAAAAGAGAGGGGTAAAAGTGGAACAATATCTAGAGGGGCACATAGAGAGCGCTATTTGAGCTGTGTTTGCGTGTGCTAATTTCTTCCTTGTTCCTAATCATATTCTTGCTATTCACATCACTTGATACATCTGGTACTTGGAACGTGAGTAGGCCAGCAACTAAGACAAGTACTTATGATACTTATTCAGCTTTGCTATTCAGTTGCGAATTTTGCTATTCCTTGCTACTATATTGTGCCTGTTCAAGCTCCACTTTCTTCAAATCAAGTACAGGTTCGCCTTGCAACTGTTACACTCAAGCTACAATGGTATCACAGTCACCGACCGATTGTACCGTCTGTTGCTTTGGTAAGAACACTTGTAAGACCGTGGTAAGACGCTTGAGAGTTGAGTGCATTATTTTTCCTTGTCCACAACCTAAGTAGTTGATAGGGATAATACTTTTGTGTTGTCTTTTGCTGTCTTCTAACAATGACAGGTTGTTCGTATCCACCGACTTATGATGGTATAGGTGCTGAATGAGTACATGGAGTGGGAAATTGACATCGATAACATATTTGCTACTCGCTTTATGTGTCCAAGGAAGAAGGTAAAAAAATGCAGTTAGTGTTTTGCGACATTCTGCTTTATCTTGGTGGGAGTCTTTAGATCCTTCTGATAAGCCTCAAACTTGGAATGATATGAAACTTCTTATGCAAGAAACCTTTGTTAATCCACCTCCTGTTTTGACTTTATATGATGAGGTGCACCATTTAGAGGAAGAGTCTGTTGTTATTCCTCCTGCTATAGCTAACCTTTTGATAGGACAATGTAGAAAAGAGCGAGGATGACGTGACAGAAAATGACAAGCTCACAGCCTCATGTGAAAATTCAGAACCATCAACTATTACCTCTGCTTGAACATGAGAGCAAAGGTAATGCCCATGATGCTAAACTCACAGCAGGTGAGAGTTCTCTTGATGTGCTGAATTTTTCCACCAATCATGCTATGATAGAGCAAATTTTAGTAGAGCATTCGTTTGATTTACCTTTGTCACAAGATGATTTGCTTGATGTTTCTTGCGACGAAGATGACTTGCATGATGATATTTATGTTATACCCATGCAATCATTGAAGAATGATCACGCTATATGTGTGCTGAAAATGAGAACTTGTGCTGAAAATAGACTTGTTATTCATAATGCTAGTGAAGTTGATGAGCTGAAATTGTTGTCTTCTTTAAATACTTTGGGTTATATTGAATTTGATGTTCCGTGTAATCTTAGTTCTTTAGAGGAGAAACTTTATACATATGCTGATTTGCCATGGTTCTCTAGACATACATATCATGTTTTTGGTAAATATAACAACCAAGGGCAATATTTGATACAACGAGTTTACATTTGTACAAATCCGAATTCTCCTTTTGTTGTGCAAAGTAATGATCAACTAGAGGATAGTAAAATCAACACTGTTGTTATGCCATATTCCTCTAGTTTTGCTTTTCGAACACAAGTGGAATCCAAAGAAAGGGAGCATATGTTTCTTGTTAGTACTAATCTTTTGCAGGATAGTATTGGCAAAGATCGTGTGTATTTCAATCGAGCAGACTACATGTCTGTAGGACAAGACATGATACAAACCTAGACATGTGGTCATATTCTTTCTCACAACATTGTCCATTTTCATTATTTTGGAAACCTCGATTGTCCTCATGTTGTGCAGGATCGACTTCAAACAAAATCGACGCCGAGGACGGCTTTTCGTCAAGAAAGGGAGGATGATGAGGACATGACCTCCATACATATGACCATGCTTGGAGAACCATATGGAGACCAAGGAGATCAGCGATGGGTGTCCTAAGTATGAAGGAGGCCTGAAGCTCATCCGGTTCGAGTCACCAAGGTGGAGGCCCAAATCAAGTTCGAGTCCATCTCGGCCTTCAGGACCAGTCTGCCTTAAACTGGTCACCCAGGACGCATCCGGACTCCGTTTTCGATGATCCACATATGGATGGAAAGCTAATTGGATAAGGAAGCCAACCCAATTGGTATCACGTCAAAATCTCTTCGGAATCAACGGGAATCGTCGAAACAAGTCAGCTGTCCAGAATCTGTCAGGGTGCTGCGACACCGTCTTTTGGTCCGTTGGACCGTGTATCGTGTTTGGGCCCATTAGGGGGCGCGTCTAGGGGGTGACGCCCAAGACTCTATAAATACCAGCCGTCGCTCTCCTTAGGGTTTGGGTTTTGTTTAGTTCTTGATTTCTTCGTGAAACAGACATCGTTTTGCTGCAACTGTGCCGCCAAGGCTGCTTGCTGTGAACCAGGGCCCCAGTTCTTGATCTTGTTCGCCTGTGGCGATTAGTCCTTTCGAATAAAGACTTGAACTCCTTCTTATTTTCATAAGCCTCATATTTATTTGCAATTTCAGATTGCGTTCATCCCGTTCTTGCTTGTGTTCTCGATTCGCTTGCAGGAAAGCCTTCTCGGCGAGGTCAATCGCGTTCGCGTGGTTGATAACCAACGGAGCAGTGGTGTAACGGTTGTGGGGGTCCGAATCAATCTTGGTTCGAAGCCTAGATCATGAACGTCGAGTCTCCACCAATCGACGCTATCATACCTTTCGGAAGATCGGGCCTAGTCTACATCAAGTGGTATCAGAGACCTTGTTGCCCGTTAGGTATAACTTTGTTTTCCCTTTAGATTGTTACTGTTTTTGCATTACCTATAGTCCACAAAAAGCCAAAAAAATATACATCGTCACATATTCCTTGTCCTATAGCCTCATTGTGCCGTGCAATTTTGTCTATGTTTCGCGTTGTTGAGTTTGTGCCCTAGGTCAAGTTCTTGTTGTTGGTTTTAGATCATTTTTTATTTCAGTTTGTGTTTTCTCCTTTGTTTTTCATCATAATCCGTGAACATCTCCAAGTCTTTTTGAGTTCCCTTTGCATTCATCAAACCCTAGTCCACGTCATCTTATTTGTTACACTAGTCTTCACTGTTTCCATCAAATCTTTGCTGCCGTGACCAATTTTACGCACGTTGTTCCCGTTTTGTCCTCTAATTCAGAGTATGTTCTTAAAACTGGTCCAGTTTTCGCATACGAACTCGGATTTCGACGTTTCATATATCAAAATCAATCATAAAAAAAATTCGGATCCGTCCATCCCCGCGCTGTCGGGGTTGGAGATTTTTATTTTGGTCAAAAAGTGGTCACAAGATCCTCTTTTCATGGTCACAAGGTCTTTGTCGATTTCGAGCACGTCTTCTGAAAATTCCACATGCCACGTCTTTCACTTGTTTAAGCTCATATTTTCTGTGATTACTTATTTTGTGCTCCTAAGTGAAGAAAAAATATCAAAAAAGAAAAAGAAAAAGTCAAAATTTCCTAAAAAACAACGACAGCCCAAAAATAGAGCAAAAAGAGAGGGGTAAAAGTGGAACAATATCTAGAGGGGCACATAGAGAGCGCTATTTGAGCTGTGTTTGCGTGTGCTAATTTCTTCCTTGTTCCTAATCATATTCTTGCTATTCACATCACTTGATACATCTGGTACTTGGAACGTGAGTAGGCCAGCAACTAAGACAAGTACTTGTGATACTTATTCAGCTTTGCTATTCAGTTGCGAATTTTGCTATTCCTTGCTACTATATTGTGCCTGTTCAAGCTCCACTTTCTTCAAATCAAGTACAGGGTCGCCTTGCAACTGTTACACTCAAGCTACAACGGTATCACAGTCACCGACCGATTGTACCGTCTGTTGCTTTGGTAAGAACACTTGTAAGACCGTGGTAAGACGCTTGAGAGTTGAGTGCATTATTTTTCCTTGTCCACAACCTAAGTAGTTGATAGGGATAATACTTTTGTGTTGTCTTTTGCTGTCTTCTAACAATGACAGGTTGTTCGTATCCACCGACTTATGATGGTATAGGTGCTGATGAGTACATGGAGTGGGAAATTGCCATCGATAACATATTTGCTACTCGCTTTATGTGTCCAAGGAGGAAGGTAAAAAATGCAGTTAGTGTTTTGCGACATTCTGCTTTATCTTGGTGGGAGTCTTTAGATCCTTCTGATAAACCTCAAACTTGGAATGATATGAAACTTCTTATGAGAGAAACTTTTGTTAATCCATCTCTTGTAATTAATTCAATATGATGAGGTGCATCAACTTAGATCAATCTCTTGTTATTCCTCCTGCTATGCCTAACCTTTTGCAGGACAATGTACAAAAGAGCGAGGATGACGTGACAGAAAATGAGAATGCTCACAGCCTCATGTGAAAATTCAGAACCATCAACTATTACCTCCTGCTGAACATGAGAGCAAAGGTAATGCCCATGATGCTAAACTCACAGAAGGTGAGAGTTCTCTTGATGTGCTGAATTTTTCCACCAATCATGCTATGATAGAGCAAATTTTAGTGGAGCATTCGTTTGATTTACCTTTGTCACAAGATGATTTGCTTGATGTTTCTTGTGACGAAGATGACTTGCATGATGATATTTATGTTATACCCATGCAATCATTGAAGAATGATCACGCTATATGTGTGCTGAAAATGAGCACTTGTGCTGAAAATAGACTTGTTATTCATAATGCTAGTGAAGTTGATGAGCTGAAATTGTTGTCTTCTTTAAATACTTTGGGTTACATTGAATTTGATGTTCCGTGTAATCTTAGTTCTTTAGAGGAGAAACTTTATGCATATGCTGATTTGCCATGGTTCTCTAGACATACATATCATGTTTTTGGTAAATATAACAACCAAGGGCAATATTTGATACAACGAGTTTACATTTGTACAAATCCGAATTCTCCTTTTGTTGTGCAAATTAATGATCAACTAGAGGATAGTAAAATCAACACTGTTGTTATGCCATATTCCTCTAGTTTTGCTTTTCGAACACAAGTGAAATCCAAAGAAAGGGAGCATATGTTTCTTGTTAGTACTAATCTTTTGCAGGATAGTATTGGCAAAGATCGTGTGTATTTTAATCAAGCAGACTACATATCTGTAGGAGAAGACATGATACAAACCTAGACATGTGGTCATATTGTTTCTCACAACATTGTCCATTTTCATTATTTTGGAAACCTCGATTGTCCTCATGTTGTGCAGGATCGACTTCAAACAAAATCGACGCCAAGGACGGCTTTTCGTTAAGAAAGGGAGGATGATGAGGACATGACCTCCATACATATGACCATGCTTGGAGAACCATATGGAGACCAAGGAGATCAGCGTGGGTGTCCTAAGTATGAAGGAGGCCTGAAGCTCATCCGGTTCGAGTCACCAAGGTGGAGGCCCAAATCAAGTTCGAGTCCATCTCGGCCTTCAGGACCAGTCTGCCTTAAACTGGTCACCCAGGACGAATCCGGACTCCGTTTTCGATGATCCACATATGGATGGAAAGCTAATTGGATAAGGAAGCTAACCCAATTGGTATCACGTCAAAATCTCTTCGGAATCAACGGGAATCGTCGAAACAAGTCAGTGTCCAGAATCTGTCAGGGTGCTGCGACACCGTCTTTTGGTCCGTTGGACCGTGTATCGTGTGTGGGCCCATTAGGGGGCGCGTCTAGGGGGTGACGCCAAAGACTCTATAAATACCAGCCGTCGCTCTCCTTAGGGTTTGGGTTTTGTTTAGTTCTTGATTTCTTCGTGAAACAGACATCGTTTTGCTGCAACTGTGCCGCCAAGGCTGCTTGCTGTGAACCAGGGCCCCAGTTCTTGATCTTATTCGCCTGTGGCGATTAGTCCTTTCGAATAAAGACTTGAACTCCTTATTTTCATAAGCCTCATATTTATTTGCAATTTCAGATTGCGTTCATCCCGTTCTTGCTTGTGTCTCGATTCGCTTGCAGGAAAGCCTTCTCGGCGAGGTCAATCATGTTCGCGTGGTTGATAACCAACGGAGCAGTGGTGTAACGGTTGTGGGGGTCCTAATCAATCTTGGTTCGAAGCCTAGATCATGAACGTCGAGTCTCCACCAATCGACGCTATCATACCTTTCGGAAGATCGGGCCTAGTCTACATCAAGTGGTATCAGAGACCTTGTTGCCCGTTAGGTATAACTTTGTTTTCCTCTTTAGATTGTTACTGTTTTTGCATTACCTATAGTCCACAAAAAGCCAAAAAATATACATCGTCACATATTCCTTGTCCTATAGCCTCATTGTGCCGTGCAATTTTGTCTATGTTTCGCGTTGTTGAGTTTGTGCCCTAGGTCAAGTTCTTGTTGTTGGTTTTAGATCATTTTTTATTTCAGTTTGTGTTTTCTCCTTTGTTTTTCATCATAATCCGTGAACATCTCCAAGTCTTTTTGAGTTCCCTTTGCATTCATCAAACCCTAGTCCACGTCATCTTATTTGTTACACTAGTCTTCACTGTTTCCATCAAATCTTTGCTGCCGTGACCAATTTTACGCACGTTGTTCCCGTTTTGTCCTCTAATTCAGAGTATGTTCTTAAAACTGGTCCAGTTTTCGCATACGAACTCGGATTTCGACGTTTCATATATCAAAATCAATCATAAAAAAAATTCGGATCCGTCCATCCCCGCGCTGTCGGGGTTGGAGATTTTTATTTTGGTCAAAAAGTGGTCACAAGATCCTCTTTTCATGGTCACAAGGTCTTTGTCGATTTCGAGCACGTCTTCTGAAAATTCCACATGCCACGTCTTTCACTTGTTTAAGCTCATATTTTCTGTGATTACTTATTTTGTGCTCCTAAGTGAAGAAAAAATATCAAAAAATAAAAAGAAAAAGTCAAAATTTCCTAAAAAACAACGACAGCCCAAAAATAGAGCAAAAAGAGAGGGGTAAAAGTGGAACAATATCTAGAGGGGCACATAGAGAGCGCTATTTGAGCTGTGTTTGCGTGTGCTAATTTCTTCCTTGTTCCTAATCATATTCTTGCTATTCACATCACTTGATACATCTGGTACTTGGAACGTGAGTAGGCCAGCAACTAAGACAAGTACTTGTGATACTTATTCAGCTTTGCTATTCAGTTGCGAATTTTGCTATTCCTTGCTACTATATTGTGCCTGTTCAAGCTCCACTTTCTTCAAATCAAGTACAGGTTCGCCTTGCAACTGTTACACTCAAGCTACAACGGTATCACAGTCACCGACCGATTGTACCGTCTGTTGCTTTGGTAAGAACACTTGTAAGACCGTGGTAAGACGCTTGAGAGTTGAGTGCATTATTTTTCCTTGTCCACAACCTAAGTAGTTGATAGGGATAATACTTTTGTGTTGTCTTTTGCTGTCTTCTAACAATGACAGGTTGTTCGTATCCACCGACTTATGATGGTATAGGTGCTAATGAGTACATGGAGTGGGAAATTGACATCGATAACATATTTGCTACTCGCTTTATGTGTCCAAGGAAGAAGGTAAAAAAATGCAGTTAGTGTTTTGCGACATTCTGCTTTATCTTGGTGGGAGTCTTTAGATCCTTCTGATAAGCCTCAAACTTGGAATGATATGAAACTTCTTATGCAAGAAACCTTTGTTAATCCACCTCCTGTTTTGACTTTATATGATGAGGTGCACCATTTAGAGGAAGAGTCTGTTGTTATTCCTCCTGCTATATCTAACCTTTTATAGGACAATGTAGAAAAGAGCGAGGATGACGTGACAGAAAATGACAAGCTCACAACCTCATGTGAAAATTCAGAACCATCAACTATTACCTCTGTTGAACATGAGAGCAAAGGTAATGCCCATGATGCTAAACTCACAGCAGGTGAGAGTTCTCTTGATGTGCTGAATTTTTCCACCAATCATGCTATGATAGAGCAAATTTTAGTGGAGCATTCGTTTGATTTACCTTTGTCACAAGATGATTTGCTTGATGTTTCTTGCGACAAAGATGACTTGCATGATGATATTTATGTTATACCCATGCAATCATTGAAGAATGATCACGCTATATGTGTGCTGAAAATGAGAACTTGTGCTGAAAATAGACTTGTTATTCATAATGCTAGTGAAGTTGATGAGCTGAAATTGTTGTTTTCTTTAAATACTTTGGGTTATATTGAATTTGATGTTACGTGTAATCTTAGTTCTTTAGAGGAGAAACTTTATACATATGCTGATTTGCCATGGTTCTCTAGACATACATATCATGTTTTTGGTAAATATAACAACCAAGGGCAATATTTGATACAACGAGTTTATATTTGTACAAATCCGAATTCTCCTTTTGTTGTGCAAATTAATGATCAACTAGAGGATAGTAAAATCAACACTGTTGTTATGCCATATTCCTCTAGTTTTGCTTTTCGAACACAAGTGAATCCAAAGAAAGGGAGCATATGTTTCTTGTTAGTACTAATCTTTTGAAGGATAGTATTGGCAAAGATCGTGTGTATTTTAATCAAGCAGACTACATATCTGTAGGACAAGACATGATACAAACCTAGACATGTGCTCATATTGTTTCTCACAACATTGTCCATTTTCATTATTTTGGAAACCTCGATTGTCCTCATGTTGTGCAGGACCGACTTCAAACAAAATCGACGCCGAGGACGGCTTTTCGTTAAGAAAGGGAGGATGATGAGGACATGACCTCCATACATATGACCATGCTTGGAGAACCATATGGAGACCAAGGAGATCAGCGTGGGTGTCCTAAGCATGAAGGAGGCATGAAGCTCATCCGGTTCGAGTCACCAAGGTGGAGGCCCAAATCAAGTTCGAGTCCATCTCGGCCTTCAGGACCAGTCTGCCTTAAACTGGTCACCCAGGACGAATCCGGACTCTGTTTTCGATGATCCATATATGGATGGAAAGCTAATTAGATAAGGAAGCTAACCCAATTGGTATCACGTCAAAATCCCTTCAGAATCAACGGGAATCGTCGAAACAAGTCAGCGTCCAGAATCTGTCAGGGTGCTGCGACACCATCTTTTGGTCCGTTGGACCGTGTATCGTGTTTGTGCCCATTAGGGGGCGCGTCTAGGGGGTGACGCCCAAGACTCTATAAATACCAGCCGTCGCTCTCCTTAGGGTTTGTGTTTTGTTTAGTTCTTGATTTCCTCGTGAAACAAACATCGTTTTGCTGCAACTGTGCCGCCAAGGCTGCTTGCTGTGAACCAGGGCCTCAGTTCTTGATCTTATTCACCTGTGGCGATTAGTCCTTTCGAATAAAGACTTAAACTCCTTCTTATTTTCATAAGCCTCATATTTATTTGCAATTTCAGATTGCGTTCATCCCGTTCTTGTTTGTGTCCTCGATTCACTTGCAGGAAAGCCTTCTCGGCGAGGTCAATCGCGTTCGCGTGGTTGATAACCAACGGAGCAGTGGTGTAACGGTTGCGAGGGTCCGAATCAATCTTGGTTCGAAGCCTAGATCGTGAACGTCGAGTCTCCACCAATCGACGCTATCGTACCTTTCGGAAGATCGGGCCTAGTCTACATCAGAATCTGTGTGGAATCACATCATAACACATCTTTCGGTTCGTGTTGAGCAACAGCAAAACATCTTTCGATCTCCTGTTTGCTTTGGAACTTTGCATGCAACTAGTAGCTAGTGATTCGACATGTGCTAGCTGGCTGGAGACTGTGGAAGGAGATGAACTCGCGCACTTTTTTGATGGAGTTTCTACTGATGCGAATGGTCTGGCTTACTCGATCTTGGGCGGGGCCGAGGAGTGGTGTTTGGTAGGATAAAATCACCTCCTATCCTTGTCCTTGATAATACTGATGTAGTCTTCATGGGTCATTCCCGTTGTAAGCATAGTAGTATGTAAATCAAATTCGCTTGGTGCCCGTGAGCCGTTGTGCTTTGGTAATCGATGGATTACCATGGCATTTATTTGTAATTTCGAGTAAACTATTTTCTCCTGCTTAATGAACACCGTGCCCGAGGCATGTTCGAGAAAAAAAAGATCGCAAGAATACTGACTAGCTAGATGAGGCCAAAGATGCTACACAAGTATACATAATTTATATAGCGACAATTAGAAGTAAGTAATAATAACCAAAATCTTGAATTTGTAATGATAATTACTAATTCATAAAAAATAATTTTAAACAGTTTTATTGAGGAACTGCATACTGAATATCACAAAAGATATACTTACGAAAGAAATATAAACACATATGATACCAACAAAAGATTATTGTTACTCAGTTTTTAGAGATTGGCATTTGGCACTTCTTCAAGATTCACACAGAGATACCACATATCAAGTCTATTGTTCTGAAACAATTAGCTAGGTCAATCACTAGCAGTTAAACACTTACGGACAGGAAGCATACAGTTTCGCAGTAGTATTCAGAAAATACTAGGGATCGTTCTAGCTAATTTCTCTTCATATCTTGCAACTTGGAACGGGTGAAAAACCAGTCACTTGCATGTGCCAATGAAAAAAAAAGGACGCCGTGCCCTTAAATCCGGCTTGATCTGCTTTTTTTTCATCCGGAACAGTGTTTTTCTCTTACAAATTTCTTCAGAATTCCTCCAAATCATCCAAATTCCTCCAGAACCATACCATCCGAACGGGGCCAGGAAAACCAAGGCCGGCATGCAGGCTCACATACTTTCGCAGACCAAATGCAGTGGTCAACACATGTGGAAAAGACATGCTGATGAAAGACACAAAACACAAGTGGATCACAAAATCATAAACACTAGCTAACACCATGATAAATCACAAATCTCAAGGGAAGGGACAGATACAAGTGCCTAAACTAAGGTGGTGTTTGGTTGCCCCTCCTAAATTTTAGTCATTATCGCATCAAATGTTTAGACACATGCATGAAGTATTAAATATAGACTAATTATGAAACTAATTGCATAGTTTGCGACTAATTTGCGAGACGAATCTTTTAAGACTAATTAGTCCATGATTTGACAATGTGATGCTACAGTACCATATGCTAATGACGGATTAATTAGGCTTAAAAAATTCATCTCGTGAAGTACTGACGGATTATGTAATTTATTTTTTATTAGTATCCGAACATTCCATACAACATTCTCTCAATACACATCCTAAATTTTAGTCTAGATATCCAAACACCGCCGAACACAGTCTTGCTCTTCTCTTATCGAGGACATCTATCAGGAAAAAAACATTGGAAACCTGATGATTCAGTCCGAGTGGTGGCCACAATGCTCCAAATAAAAGCAAGGAGGGAGCATCACGCAGCTGCTCTGCTAGCACACGTCGAATCACTAGCTACTAGTTGCATGCAAAGTTGCAAAACAAACAGGAGATCGAAAGACGTTTCGCTGTTGCACGACACGAACCGAAAGATGTGTTGTGATGTGATTCCACACAGATTCTCACGCACCCAGAAAAACTAGCATCGTGTTCAGTCCTAGTCCACGACAGTGCACACCAACTTCTTCCACGGAGCACAGAAAGGCAGCAGCAACCTGTGCAGAGACAGGCGGGTGGGCTGTTTACCTGACTCTGCCGCGCTATGGATCAGGATGCGGCACTGTCGCGCCAAGATCGATAGCGCAACAGGCCCCGCCACATCAGCAGCCAGCGAATCCAGTCGTCGCCACGTCAGACCTCTGCCGCGCCACCATGCATGACGCGGCACAAGCATTTGGCCGCGCCTAAGTGTTAGTTTTTTTTTAAAAAAAATAACAGTGTTAAATTTAAAATTAGTTTTCAAAAAGTGTTAAAATTAAAAAGAATTCTCGTCGAGTTAATTACCCCAAGAGGACACGCATGTATTAAAGAGTTGCCTCCACTCAAATGGCACACGTGTATATAGCATCATTGGAGGATCCAATTTATGCGGACGTGGGGGAATCCGATCCTGTCAATGTGTGGGGCATCGTCCACACTGAAATTCTCCAATAGGTTGTTCGTTGATCTTTAAATTTGAGAGTGACGCCCCCCCCCCCCCCCCCCCCCCCACCCCCCCCCCCCCCCCCCCCCCCCCCCCCCCCCCCACACACACACACCCCTTCTGTTTTCTTAGAAGAAGCTGAACTTTACAGATCTAAGAGTACGCCTAGTTTTAATTGAGGTAGCACCTGCAAATTTCATTAAGTACGTCACAGGTGACTAGGTCTCATAACATTTAAATCACCTTATTAGTATAATCTACAAGCAGAACTGATATATACTTCCTAAGTTCAACCGTACCATGACAATACAAAGCATGTTGGCGAAGTGAGGATTTTATCACCATGATTATTCCTAACTCCACTAGCTAGCTTCTCTCCAGATGCCGTCAGCTAGCTAGCATCATCTCAACAGGTCACTAAACAACCCCGGAAAGCAGCAGGACCACACATGGCACATGATACACGGGTGCGGAGTGCTAACTTGACTTGGCCACTCTCCAGCTACTAGCAGTCAGTCAGTCATACTCTAAAAGAAAGAATGATGATTTTCTATCACAATTTAACCACAGGAACTAAGGTAGCTATGAAAAGGGGTTGTTATAACATCCTTTGAAAATTGACAGCCTTCACGAGCAAACGGTCGCCAAAAATGGTGGGAGGAGCCGCGGCTGAAGAAGTTAAGTAAGTGAAGAAGAAGAGGAGGGAAATGGGGTTTTCTTCTGGCCATTTACCACCGCCGGGTTAAACGGACAGCAGATGGTGACATATGTTTTCACTACCGGATCGTAGCATGTGGAATTCAGTGTCTGAACAAACCGGCGGTGAAACTTCTGATCACCGCCGGCACGACGGACAATGCGGTGTTTCAAATCATTGCGATTTCCACGGTTGGATAATTATGGCGAATCGACAGTGCTAGCTTGTTTCACTGCCAGTTATAACGGGTGGTGCATCCTTCCATTATCAAACCGGCGACGAAGCTTATTATCTTCGCCGGTTTCTTTGTGCGACGCGCATTGGATGATTAGGCGGCGGTGATAAATGTTGCACCGCCGGTTCGGTGTATGATGCGGCGACGAAGACTGGCACTCTGTTCACCGCCGGATCATATTGTCAACGCAGAAATTTGGTCACCGTGCAGGACACACGACAAGCCTGGAAGATCTGCTTAACTTCAGTGCAGGTCCCGTCGATTTTGGGATCAAAGGTGTGCCAGTCAATTTGACTTGTAATTGATAAGGAAAAGATAATCTGTAATTTAAGGTAGAACATGCCGACTTCTGATCCAGACAGTTCTATGAATCCATTGGCTTCCGATGGAATGTAACAGACAGGCTATTGGCTACTGAGCCAATATCCAATGATATTTTTTTAAGATAAATGATAGTTTATATCCGGCTTCATCTACCATGAGGTAGAATCAGGCCAATTATTACAAGGTTTGACCCAACGGTGAGCACACAACTTACATAGTTCACAAGCTTACAGCCAGAGTTTGGAAACACAAAGCGTGAAGTAAAGCCTTGACTAAGAAAGACCGATAAATCTATTTGAGAACCACCCGTTGGAACTAAAGAAATGCAAGGCTGATGTCTCCAAAAGCCGCCCAACAGATGTCAGCTGGTCTCATAGATCATCACGCCGCTGCAGTCTTGCCCATTGCCGCAGTCAATGGGTTCCTCTGAAGAGTACCTGCAAAAAAAATTTGGTCTACATTTGTCAAAAAACACTTCATTTCTTGTTATCCAAATTGTCCAACATAAAGCCGATGCTGCTGTTAGTAACAATGAATTGTGAATAGTACCACCAACTTTAGACCAATTAACAAATAAATCATCTATGCTGAGGGGAGGTGATATCCCAAACACTAAGTGTACAGCACGCCACAGGAATTTGGCATAAAAGCATTCGAAAAAGGTGATGAATAGATTCTGGAGAGTGACAAAAGCTACACCTTGTGTCACCATTCTAGTTACGTCGGGCGAGATTATCTTTGGTAAGGACCACACCTCTTTTTAGGTACCACAAGAATATTTTTATTCTTGTAGATATTTTAATCTGCCATAAATCTTGTGACACTTTGACCCCATTGTTGATTAACACAGCATACATAGATTTTACAGAATATCTGCCTGATGAATGTAGTCCTACTGTTGCCACCGAATCTTGTTTTCTTCTCACAATATTGAACAACAAAGGGAATATATCCTTCAATGGCTGATTTCCCAACCAAGTGTCCATCCAAAAACGAGTCTGTGACCCATCTTTCACTTTGAATGAACCAAAGCTCATGAAGGAATCTTTAACATTCATCAGACCTTTCCAGAAATGAGAATCTGTTGTTTTAGTGCATCCCCCTAGAGTCTTGTCTTTTATATATTTATTCCTCAACAATTCTTGCCACATGCCATCTTCATTCAAAAGTTTAAAAAGCCACTTACTCAGCAAGCATTTGTTTTGTAGGTCTAGATTGTGTATACCTAAGCCTCCTTGGCTTTTTGGTTGGCACAAGATCTCCCATTTGGCCAATCTATATTTGCGTTTGTGTTGATCACTTTGCCAGTAGAATCTTGATCTAAAGCAGTCAATCTTTTCTAATACACCTTTAGGTAATTCAAAGAATGACATCATAAACATCGGTAAGCTAGAGAGCACCGAGTTTAATAAGACCAAGCGACCTCCTACCGAGAGCAATTTACCTTTCCATCCACTAAGTTTCCTCTCAATTCTATTTTCAATTGTCTGCCAATCTTTATTACTCAACTTCCTAGTGTGCATCGGTAAACCAAGGTAGCGGAAAGGGAATTTACCCACCCCACATCCAAATAGTTGTGAATAAAACACCTCATTATCCCTTGCGTTACCAAAACAGAAGATCTCACTTTTGTGAAAGTTGATTTTAAGCCCCGAAAGTTGCTCAAAAGTACTTAAAATTAACTTCATGTTTCTTGCTTTTTCAAAATCATGGCTCATAAATAACACTGTGTCATCCGCATATTGGAGAATGGACAAGCCATCTTGGAAAAGGTGGGGGATGACCCCTTCTACTTGACATGCTTCCTTGGCTCTAGCAATCAGTATGGCCAGCATGTCTACCACTATATTAAATAGTATTAGAGACATTGGGTCACCTTGCCTTAAGCCTTTTTTTGTTTGGAAGTAGGAGCCAAGTTGATCATTCACCTTAATATTTACATTACCTCCTTTTGTGAACTGCTTCACCCAAGAGCACCATTTTTGTGAGAAACTTTTCATCCCTAAAGTTTGCTGTAGAAAACTCCATTTTACTTTATCATATGCCTTCTCAAAATCTATCTTAAAGATTATCACATCTTGTTTTTTCAAGTGAAGTTCATGTATTGCCTCATGGAGTATTACTGTGCCTTCCATAATGTTTCTGCCTGGGAGGAACGATGTTTGTGTTGGTCTAATAATCTTTTGGGCAACAGTAGATAATCTATTAGTTGCAACTTTGGTATAGATTTTGAAAGAGACATTCAACAAATATATTGGTCTGTAATGTTGAATCACTTTCGCATCTTTCTTTTTTGGTAGCAAGATTATCGTTCCAAAGTTGAGTCTATTCAAAGGCAAGGTTCCCTCATGGAATTCCATGAACATAGCCATCAGGTCATTTTTTATTAAGTCCCAGAAAACCTGATAAAACTCTGGTGGAAAACCATCCGGGCCTGGTGCCTTATTATGTTCCATTTGGAAAACCGCTGCCCTTACTTCTGATTCCAAGAAGGCATCTGTCAAGTACTCATTTTCTAGTTGGGAGACTTGTCGAATGTCATGAACATAGTGTTCATTTAACTCAATAAAAGAATTCTCCGGAGGACCAAAAAGGCTCTTATAATAGCAGGTAATATGCTGCTTTAACCGAGCATCACCATCTATTACAGTGTTACCGTCCTCCAACTGGAAAATACGAGTTTTTCGATGTCTTCCGTTAGCCAATAAATGGTAATATTTTGTATTAGCATCACCCTCCAGTAGATGCTTAATCTTTGCCCTTTGGTACAATTTAAGTTCCTCTTCGCGAAGTAATTCAGCAAGTCTTTCGCTTAACACATGTTTTAAATTTAATTCCGACTCATCGAGCAAAGAGTTTTCTGCCTTTTTATCTAGCTCATTGAGTTTGTTTAACAAAGTTTCCTTTTCTTTCTTGTAGGAGCCACTCACATTTTTTGCCCATCCTCCAAGGTACTGGCGAAGCCTTCTGATCTTCGCTTGCCACCTCTCTAGGGGGCTGCCCTCGACAGGCACACTATGCCAAACATCTCTCACCATGTCGCAAAATCCATCCCTGAGCAACCATCCTAGTTCAAACTTGAACTGTGGCTGGTAAGCCGGAGATGGGCTATTTGTGCTACATAACAGTGGAGTGTGGTCAGAAATCTCTCTGCTCAAAGCTTGGACACTTGTAACCGGATACTTGGACTCAAAATCCGTACAAACAAGAATCCTATCTAATTTCTCGAAGGTCTGATTTTGTAAGTGATTAGCCCAAGTAAACTTTCTTCCTGCCATTTGTAATTCTCTGAGGTTTAACGTATCTATTACAGCATTGAAAAGAAAAGGCCATCTATCATTATAATTGTCATTATTTTTCTCATCCGGTCTACGAATAATGTTAAAATCACCACCTATAATAACAGGTAATGTTTCTTTTGAACATACTCGGACTAATTCGGATAAAAATTGTGATTTGAAATCCACTTGAGCTAGGCCATACACTGAGATTAAATTGAACTTGAAATCATCCTCTTTGTGTCTCAACATAAACCGAATAAAAAAGTCTCCTTCTTCTATTTGTCCAATGTCAAAGGTTAAAAGGTTTACCCCTAGAATCATGCCACCGGACTGACCCCTTGGAGCCATGCCGTGCCAAAGAAAATCTCTGCCAGCGCAGATATTATTCAAGGCGGACTACGGTAAATTGGCTCTCTCAGTTTCCGATATAGCTATAAAGTCTAGGTTCTTTTCTTTTATTAAATCAGAAAGGAATCTTTTTTTTTGTCCGCAAAACCGTTGCTATTCCAGAAAATTCCTTTCATCTCGAGTGGTTTTTTAATTTTTTTCTTTTTGTTTTTGGACCTAGACTTCTTGAGATGTGATATAGGGGTCTGTAGACATACAGGGTCACAGCCCCCATCACCTAGGTCTTTGGAGATTTCAGCACAAATGAGGTTTAAAGCATCTAAATCTAGGTTCTCATCTAGCGAACAAACAGAAGAAGCATCACCTAACAAAGAATTAGTCTCTACATGTAAACATTTACTCTCAGACATTCTATGAGATTCTATGTCTCTAAGAAGTTGCATAGAAAGAGCAGCTTCATGTTCATTACCCCCAAGTGATATGCCTAGTGTGCTAGTAGAAGCTAGTAAGGATGAATCATCAAAAACATCGAAAGAAAGTGGTAGTTCTTTACCTTTGATAGAAGAAGAATCCATGTTCCTACGCGCCTTTAACTCCGTTGCCTTTTCCAACGAGTCTTGCTACGAAGTAGACGTGTTCCTTTTACTAGCTCTCACTGGCGACACTACCCCACCACTCAGTGCTTTAGTCTTATTCAGAAGACCAGAGTCAATCTTGGATTGCATCAAACTAGCTTTCCACTGTGCAGATCCACCTGGAGTCATCCTAGTCTGCGTGAGTAACAACACTGGCTTAACTACATCACTCTTCCTAGCAGAGTCAGAACCTGTGCCTTCTAGATCAACATGATGAAATGGTTCCTCTGCAGCGCCTGTAGAACTCTACTGGATCCCAGCGTCCTCTGCAAGGACATGGTGAGTCCCCATTGCCAAGTCCACGTGCTGCTCAAGAGGTATACATGTGGTAGCCTTACTCATGTGTTGTCCACTCGGTGCAACTGTGTTATTAGGCTGCTTTTCAGATGTTTGACCAGCTGGCGGGTCTTCCATCTTTCTACCATCATGATCCATATTCTCTGGCTCTTTCTCCTCTGGGGATTTATCCTCGTCCATGGTAGAGTCCATGTCAATGACTTGGGGCTCACCATCGGGCATATCTTTCTCCATTCTGAATTGTAGCTCATAGACATAATCCCCAATGACTACATCCACTAGGTCTGGGATGAGGTCGGGATTCAGCATGGCTACTTTCATTCTAGCTCTGCCATACTTCTTTGTAAACTTAGTATCAACTGCTCGAGAGACACCTAGGATTGAGCCAATTGCCCAAATAATAGGGAAGTCTCGTAGTTCCTTTGGGAGTCCCCGAAACTACACCCAAACCTTGTCAATCTCATATTTAAAAAACATCATTTTCTGTCCCTTTCTCAAACTGAATCTTTCCTTTCACTGTTTTGGTGTCCATTGGACCCCAATTCACCATGTGGTTGAGCACTTCAGAAGAAGGGAAATTAGTGATAAAGGCGTCGTTGCCTTTCTCTTCAATCACCCAACTGTTTTCGGGTAGTAGTTTGTCGAGTTCCACTGCTAGTTGATCTGTAGTAAGAGAACCCTCCAGAACACGTACCACAGCTGATTTGTCCTCTGAAACTATTTTTGGATTTTCTACAACAGGTATAAAATGGAATCCTAAACCTTCAATAGCATATCCACATGGTATAGCAGTAGAAAGAAGATTCTTCAAATTTGATCAAACTTTTTTAACATGATCCCCAAAGCAGATCTCACAGATAAGTACTGCTGTACAAACTGAAATTGTATGCCCTTTAGTATGACAACGATAGCAATATGGTTTACCCTTGCTTTTTTGATTCCCCTTCTGGGATGACTCTGGCACATTGCTCTGGATCACTACATTGTTGGAGCTTGGTGGGGCAGTGGCCGGCTTGAGTATTTCGGTTGATGCTATTTCCGTCGTGGACAAAGGTTGAGGCGTTGCCCCCAAGGTTGGATTGGAGACAGCACCCAGCGCCACCTGTGAATTGGCTCCAGCCCCTTGCACTGTAGCCACGCCCTATCCATGCACAGGTGCATGACCTAGAGTGGGCTGTCCCGCCGATGTCTCCAACACCCTTCGTCCTACACCACCGCTAGTGGCCAGGTGAACACCACCACTGCCAGCAACTACGTGTGTGTTACTGCCAGCGGCAGCGTGCGCGCTATCGGCGCCAACCGCCTTTGTCTTCGCCCCGAACGTACCGCCTGCCTAGAAGGGAGGTGGATGTCCCGACGCCAAGGATGGCTGATAGTATGGCCAGCCCTGGTTATGCTTCACATGGCCATGCCCTCCTCCGTATGCCCCACCATAGGGACGGCCACCTCGCCCGCCGCCGTTGTATCCGCTGTTGAATCCATTGTATCCTGAACCGTCGTAGCCTCCATGACCATGACCGCGACCACGAGGAGGAGCAAAGGTTTGACCCCTACCCCATCCCCCGCGTCCCGGATAGAATCCCGGTTTGAATCCAGGATCGTAGCTCGCCGCCCTACCCCCTCCTCCATGACCAAAATTCCCGCCCGAGCCCTGAGTCGCCATGGTCGCCCCAACCTGCACCACGTCCGCGTAAGATCGTGATGGCGCGATAGAAGATGACGTAGCGGCGCTAGAAGGCTTGTACGGCGGCTTGGAAAGGGTTTTTGAGATTTTCCTGGTTCCTGTCTTTCTGAAAAGAGCACAGAGTCCTTTGGTGGGCCGGAAAAATTTGCCAGGCCTGATACACTTCAGAGAACCTCGATCCGTACTCTCCTTGTCAACGCTCGCGCCGCACGCGGTCAGGTCGACCGGAAGCTTCGCGGGTGACAACGGAGGAAAATCCGGATCGATGCACTGAAGTTTTGGAATTTCAAAAAATTTTGAACTCTGGACATCTCTTGCCGGAGTTGACTGCGTCGGCGATGGCGAGGAATTGGCACCACCTCCGACGTGCCATTCCGCCAGCGATCCTATCTGACGAGATTTTGAACTCCTCTGGTATGACGCCGTGGCCATGGCGTCACCGAGGGTTCAGGGTGGAGAGATTCTGGGAGGAGGCAGCCGACCCTGCCATGGCCTCCCGGCCAACTTCCTCTGAACCATCGTTGACACAATGGAATACGCAAGCCGGACATCACCTGAATGCATACCTGAGTCCAGAGCTTTCTCAGCTCTGGAGAGTTGATCGATGGTGAAGCCTGCTTCGAGCGCTTCCCTGACGAAGACCGGCGTGGATGGTTCGCTACTGCTGTTCCCGTCGCCATGAATCAGATCGACCGCTTTAGGTGTCGAGTGATCATCGTGGTTGCCTTCCTCAGCCTCTGAACCTTCTAAACTTTGCGCCCAAAACTTGAAAGGCAGCGACTGGGGACTTGGCCTCCGGCACGCTGCCACCATCAGCGCCACGGATCACGACAACTCCGCACGACCCTCCTCACACCTCCTTTCGTCGTCTTCCTCACTGTCTTCCTCCTCCGCGGCCGTCGAAGATGCCTGTACTCCTCGCCGGAACGAAGGCGCAAAGGTCAACCGCCGCCGCATCATCTCATTTGCAAGTACCTCCGATGATGCTTCAGCCTTGGCACAATATCCAATGATATGATAAAATAAAAATGCAATGAATGATCGTGATCGGTTAGAGAGCCGATGATTGCAGCATATATCCATATATAAAAATAATAATTTAAATTGCTCGTAGATATATGAATGTAAGCCTTAAATAAGACATGAAAGCGTGATCCGTCGCCTGAAATACTGATAACTGGCAAAAGATAAATATGAAAGCATAGACCATCGGCTATGAAGCCGATGTATTATAGCATGCAAGCGAACCTCCGATCTCCTATGAATAAATACATAGACAAACTAAATCTAATCTAGCGTCAGCACCAATCGGGTCGAAGTGACGTAGCGTTGGCAGCAGGTTGATAAATTAAATCAAGCAAGCCGATAGATCTATTTATAGTAAAATAGATTATTGAAAACACACTATATAAACCATGATTAAGACACGACCAGCCGATAAGCTAATCTTACGTCAGAATACAGATAAACATGATGCACAGCAAAACGACAGATTCATATGATTTAAGCCGATGTGCCTTAACCTTGATTGGATAACTAGTGATTCTACTAAATCTAGTAAGAGATCATAAGATGCAGCCTTCCTAAACGTGAGAGAACTGATAACTCACTACTACCGTAAACTTAACCGAGGCGGGCATCACAAGCGCCTCGGACCAAAGGTCACGGTAAATCAAATCTTTTCTGAGGCGGTTGAAATGCCTGCTCGGTAAATCAAATAAAAAAAGAAAAAAAAAAGAAAAGCCCGGGCCTAGATCGGGCCTGCTGGGCCCCACACTACCCCAGATCTGGACATCACTGTCGATTCAAAAACCCACTTCACTGCCTGATTTTGAACCGACAGTGGCATACCAGTAGTGATGGGGGGTTGACATCACTGCCGGTCCTTAAAAACCGACACTGATCTACAGGAAACAGTGTCGGTTCCTGGCTCCACCCGGCAGTGTCCAGTTGAACAACACTGCCGGTTTGTAGTGCCAACCGACAGTGACGGTTGCTTCAAGAGTGTCGGTTCTTGGCTCAAGCCAGCAGTGTTGAGCAAGCCTACACTGTCGGTTCATGGATCAAATTGGCAGTGTTGTAGTAAATATCAGTGTCGGTTCATGGATCAAACCGGCAGTGTTGTCGTAACTATCAGTGTCGGTTCATGGTTCAAGCCGGCAGTGTTGAGCAAGCCAACACTGTCGGTTTATTTCTAACCGGCAGTGATGGTTACGACAACACTGCCGGTTTATTGCTAACCGGCGGTGATGACCCGGTCGTATTTTATTGTTTTATAATTTATTTTAATTTATATTTTTTCGTGGAATCGGGTTTCGCTTTATATACGCTACGTAGACGACAGGTCCATCAATATTAAACATTACAAATGTTACGATTACAATTCAAATGTTCTTATCCACATCTCGATCCCTCAAAATAAAAAAGAAATGTTCTTGGACTTCACACATGCTTCTCAGACTTCTTACAATAATCTTGTGAGTTGCTCTGGGCCATACTGGTCCTTGTACCTCACGGATTGTGCAATGGAAAATACTCCATCTTTTTCCAATACCTCAGCTAAGATGAATTTTGCGAGCTTCGATTGCAGTGCGACGATCTCCATGTCTAACAGCCTTTGGTGGTTATATTTCTTGCGCTGTCGTTCAAAAAAGATGATATCCAAAGAGGAACATTAAATTATTTTGTTGAATTATTAACAGACATAAATGAAATGGGGATTATACACACCAACTTATCGGCTTCTTCCGATTTGCCGCCGATGTAGCGAAGCATTGCCCACATTACATAAAACCCGCATTCATTGTTTCCCGCCGGCTGTGATAGGTACTTCCCCTCCATTTCGACAACCTTGAATGGGACCGGCGTCTCACCGATATGTCTTCTTCGGACACTGAGCAACATTAAAGGGAGAAACATTAGAAAGCGGTATGTGTGATTAGAAAATAATATGTTATTAGGATCGCTTACTAATTCAGCACTGCCACTAGTGCATCCAGATGATCAAATGGTTTTTTCTTCGAGTCCCACACCTCGATCAGATTTTTGGCAAGATTGACACAAACGAAGACGAAATGGTTGCTACAATCACAGAATCCTAATTATCGAATAATCTTAATGAAAAAAGAAGCATAAAATTAAAAGCCGAGAACACATACTCGTAGATGTATGCTAGAAGTATGTGGGATTTCTTCTTCATCGTAAATTCGTCGAAAACAACAATCAATCTCTATTTTAGGTCTTACACGTCACATCCATAGAGGCCTAGACATGTCCTCTCATTGACTCACAAGGGGTCCAAGAAGCCTATGTAATCCCATTTGCTTTTTAGAATGCAAAATTTTGCTATACACCTACATAAAATCATGGGAAGTGCTAAAAAGTTACCAATTTGTCTCGAGAGAGTAGTTAGTTATAATATCGTGCGTGTAGGGTACTTACATAGTCCACAGCGTCAACATTTGAACATCGAGAGAGCGTCTCTGGTATAGCTGAAACAAGCACTCCCACTCGACATCGAACTTCTCTTCTTCAGGATATTGGAAAACATGTGGTGAACGAATAATAACCTCAAAACCAAAGTCGTCCATCTCTGTTGCTTGAGCCATGTAATATTCATGCAACTGGTGCATATATGTTGTCAGATTTTTATACTCGTCATCGGAAACCAAAAGATTGACCCTTTCATACTTCATTGCTGGTGTTGTCGTCCCTTGTACATCATAATAGATGGTCGCGGCCTCTTCTATGGTTAATCCTGGGTTGTCTTCGACGTACTTTTGTATGTTCCTTACATCTTTATTGTGTATTTCTTCATCTCTTGTTGTAGCGTATTTATTCAGTGTTTGCCTTTCAAATTCGGACTTCAACAAAAACAAAGGCAGTGAGGCACAGAGATTGAAGAAACTAACACAATCTTCCTTCGAGATATGTGCTGTAAATTTTTCTTTCATCAAGGTGGTAACGCTGCCACTGAACAGCCTTTTTCTTTTCTGTTGGTCCACTTTGGGAGCATTAGCGACCGAATCCAAGGACCTTTTTTGCGACTGCAAGGATGTCCTTGATCTTGTTTTGGGCTGAGGTGGAGGAGGAGGATGACGACGAGAATTCTGTTTTCCCAGCGCTGATGAAGATGGAGGAGGGGGAGGAGGAGGAGGAGTCTCTTTTCTTGGGCTGATGAAGATGGAGTCGGACGAGGAGGAATAGAAGGAGACCTCTGTCTTCTTGGGGGTGATGGCTCCGGATGAAGAGGGGAGTGATCTCTGTTGGGAGATGGTGAGTGATCATCGGAGGTGGGCAAAGACTCGCAAGCGTCCTTATCATCAGAGGACAATTGATGGTCAAGCTTAATGAAGCGTTTGCACCAGGCCACTTGAGAGCCCTTGTTTTGACCAAGTTTCGGCCTGTCTTCCGCTATGGGGTACTCAATGGGTATCTTGTTAAACTTCTTATCAAGTATTCTGTCAATGGTGACGCGAGCGTACCCCAGTGGAATTGGGCGGCCATTAATTGTCCCGTCTCCCATAGGCCAGGCCTGGCCGAGCGCCACCTTGTCCTTTGTCCATTCCTGACGGATGTACAACCTGACATTGATGGGTTCAGTGATGTCGTCCACCAGATGAGGCAGATTCGCCTCTTCTTCGTCGAGCGGGGTCGATCCGCAGCTGCTGTGACCCCTAAACTGTGGGCTAAAGGCACTAGGAGTAGGGTTTTGTGGTACTACTGACCCCTTGGACAGCAAAATTTGCTCGACTCATGCTTCAACGGTCGCCTCAATCTGTGCTTCCATTCTGTCTTCCATCTCTTTTAGTCTCCTTAAATACTCTGCCTCATATTCCACTCTACCCCTCGAGCGGCTCCAGTAAGTGTTAGATTCTTAGGGGAATGCTAGTTTCCAAGGAACAACACCGGTTCCTCTAGTGCGACCAGGGTGCTCATTGGTTCCGAGTGCTTGGGCGAGCACGTCTTTCTCCCTATTAGAAGTGCGAGTCCCTTGCCTCACCTCCTCAGTTACCTAGGAGATCGTCTGGATGAGTTCGCTCATGGGTTGATTTGAGGACCTAAAGCTCCCATCCTCGGCGTGCCGTACATTTCTCCCCATACAGTATAATACCGATTTGGGCTCCCAATCAGTGGTCTCAACCTCAACGCCTTCCTCAGCAAGGCGATCCATCTTTTGAAGTTCTGCTTCAAATTCTGGCATCTTTTTGGCGTAGCCACGAGAGCCGAGATGATGAGGATTCGTCGCTTTCTGTGAATTCTCCTTATTCTTCCTGCTCAGTTTAAGTACTCCTCGGATAACCTATATTCCTTAAAAGCCTGCTAGAAGTCCTTCTGCTTGCTAAACTGTCCACCATCGAAATCTGGCTCTTTATTTTGGAGGACAAAATTCTTGTACAATGTCCCCTTGAAATTCTTGAAGCATGTCCCCATGATTTCTTTTGCTTTTTTCTTGACTAACTCCCTGTCATACTCGGTTGGGAAAGTGAAATACTCTAGGATCTTGACATCCCATATGTAATCCTTCTTGCTTTTAGGAACCCTCCATCAGTCATCATCTTTCCCAATCCACTTCCTGTACTTAATCGGGATAAAGTCCCTAACAAGTAACCCGAGGATAGTCTTGTATTTGGTCAAAGCTATAGGCGGTGAGAGTGGATCCCCAAATTCATCGAACTCAGTAATGTGCCAGTGTGCATTCCTACCAACAGGAATCTTTGACACGCCTCGCTTGGATCTGGCCTTCCTGCTACCCGAACCCTCTGGCTCCTCGGCCGGTGGAGGCTCCTGCTAGAGACACCAAGTATGCAATGACGCTCTTAATTGATTAGCGTGTGTGGCTACATAGTGACATGATACCAAAGTTACCTGGCCATCTTGGTCATTTTGACCTAGATCGAGCAGGCCAGACAGGGTCCATGGCTGCTTGTTCTCACTGACCTGGTTGACACCATCACCGTTTATCGGATCATGCGGCTCTCCCATCCCAGCGATATCAACTGCTTCTTGTTGCCGATCAGTCCTTCAGCGACGGGGTAACAGGCGACGAGGAGTCATGGTTGTGACACGATCGTGGTTAGTTTTGGCCACGGACAACTACTAATAGCATATGTTCATATATATATAATATGTTTAATGCAAAGTCTAATAATAAGTCCACATACAACAAAGTCAAATAATAGCATATGTTCACCTAGAACAAATTCATTGTTTGATTGACCACATACAACAAAGTCCACCTACTCTTCTATGAAACTAAGCCTACATCAACTTCCAAATAAGAAAAGTGATGACCATAGCCATAAATAAAAGTATGACATCTTTCCAAGACCAAGGAACAATTCTCCTAATCTTCACATCTCCGGCGGGTGGCTTCTCTTCGATCTCTAGTGCCAGCGGATGGCCATGGTTTGCATTCATTAGACCATAGTAGGCCGGTTGCCCATGGTTTGCAAGGTAGACCGGATGACTATAGTAGGCCCTCAAAGCTTCAGCTTCTATGTTGTATTTTTTGTGCAAATTACCAGGGTAGCGATTGACTTGAGCATAGCAATCTTCCTAGGTTCGATAAATCCCAGGCATGTGACCAACATCCACTACATATCATGCCATGGTTGCCTATACATTTAAGTAAATTAGGCATGTGGTAAGTGGTAATAGTAACTCACTGAACAAGAGTTATTATTCAAGTTGTATGGCCAAACTAAATCTATTTAATGTTCTTTATCCTTGACATGATAAAAAATTACTTCAATAATTGGACTGTTTATTATTCAGAGATCAATATGGTTTAGTAATCATACTTGTTGCTGCTGCCGAGCTAATTTTAAAAGTTATTTTTAACTTTTTTTTCTAGAACAAACATCTACAGATGCCTTTCTAGACAAGTTTAATGTTGAATCTAGCTCTGATGCCAGCTGTCGCAGAACCGACTAATTTATAAGAGCACAAGTACAAAAACAATCGCCGAAACGATCAAATTCTCGCACTTGACAGAAAACCCAATTATCATGGGGAACTTTATAAAGTCCCCAGAACTGTCTAGAAGGACATAATTCAAACAAAATAATTATTAACTTATGATGTAAACACATAATTTTACAAAACTAACTTTACTCACTCATTACACATATCACAAGAACACAAGAAAGTAAGGTGTTCATCACCAAATCATTTCTTTTAATACCTTTCTTAATTTATTTAATTAATTAGGGGAAATGGTAAACATATATGAAAACAATACCATTAAATCTACAAAAATTATAGTAGGTACTACATGCTCTAAGTAGGCTAGCATAAAACTTTCACACCATTTGAGCAAGTATAACAGCCTACACAAAAATAATAAGACATAATGGCTTAAAATGACATAATTTGGAAACCTTAGTGAAAAGTGTCAAGCAACAGATTTCATATTTTTCCTAGCATCCTTTAGGTACTAGGATACTCCCCATAAAATTTCATGGTCATAGGATTCCTAGATAATTTACAAAAATTCATATAAGTATCAATCAATGATAAAAGGAAAATCTATAACTCAAACACCATACATGCAATGATTTTCAACTTTTACCAGAGCTTGTACTAAGCAAGAATAGCTCACCCACAAAATTTCATAATTTTTCGAGCACAGAAACTCAAGATATAATTTAAACAAGTTTGCATGCATTTAAAAACACATTTCAAGTTCCTATTTTATTCATCTAAAATTTCCACTTCAAGTGCTCATGTCATATTTTTCTTAAATACTAGACTTCACTGTGATTCTACCAAAATTTGAATCACACTATTTGGATCTACTAATTTGGAGATACAAAATTCACAAAACAACATTCAAATTAGCAAATTTGAACTATCCTACAGCTAAACTGTCACTGACGCGTGGGACCCGCGTGTCAGCCGACCCCACCTGTCATCAACACCAGAACAGGGGAGGCGGCTTGCGATGGCGCAGCAGTGGCCTAGCTCATCGACGGCGAGGATTCCGGCGACATCGAGGGCACCTACACGATCTATGTGACGAGCCACGTCGAATGGTGCTACCGGCAAGACCTAAAGCTAACCGAAGGTAGCTCGTCGCCGGCGAGGGCGGCACGACGGAGCTCCGGTGCGAGGTATAGACGACGGCAAGCCCCCAATGCCCCTTCCGAGCTCGGTACGAGCTTCACGGGGTCACCACGGAGCTAACCAAGTAGAGAAAGGAGAACAAGAGGGTCCCGGTGGTGGTTGGCCGCGGTGAGCTCCGCTCCGGCGAGGTGTGGCCATGGAGACGGCGTCGGGAAAACGGCCAATGGCCCTCACCTATGGCTCGGATGGCTCGGCTAGAAGGTCAACGAGGTAGAGGAGGACACGGCGGAGCTGTGGTCAAGCTGGAGGTCGCATTTTTATGGCGGCGAGTGAGCTAGGCGACGGCGGAGCTTGCTCGGCAATGGCGGAGCGGTGGTGCGCTGCTGCGGCAAGCGGGGAAGGCGAAGGAAACGAAAAATGAAATGGCGAGCAGGTCGGCAAATGGGCGCGGGTTCAAGCAGTGGCCGGCAGCGCCAGGACGGCCGCGGCGTGTGGCCTGCGCGGTCAGGCGGCCGGCGACGGGTGTCATCCACGCGGCCGTCAAGTTCTGAACCCTGTCGACACTATAGCGATCTGAAACTTCGATTCAGTTACCATTGAGCCGACTGACTGGCGCTTTTCAATGCTACACAGTTCCTAAACCGTGAAGAATTAGTGGAAGCAATATACATGAAAGTTGTAGAGCTATGATAGGGCTACAACAATGCTTCAGAAATCACCAACTAATTCTCAAAGGATCATGAGTTACATCAAGCCAAAGTCTGCTCAATCAAACTGGAATTGCAATTCAGACTTAGAAAATTTTCTAAGTGTTGAATCAGCCCTCAACACTAACTTGTGGGCCCTTTTTGAGCATGTTGTGCACATTTTCATGACTTAGCTTCTAAATAAAGTTTGTTCCTTATAAACTTTGCTACAACTTTGCTTTAGATCGCTCAGACATGCAAACACTCTAAGTTGTACTTTTTAAATAGTCAAACAAAAGAGTTCAGGGGTCAAAACAAGTCAAACCACTATTTGAAATCATAATTAGGCAACATGATCAACATGAACAATATTCCAAATGACATTCTAAGTATAACTAAGTTGCTTAAGAGAGTTATTAGCCACACCACACATTGGTCATACAAGAATCAAGCATTGTATGTACTGAAACAAGGAAAACCCAATGAAATGTTACATTTGTTTCATAGTCATGTTTCACATGTTTCATGATCTTGTTGCATAGTACTAACTACTATATTTCACTAAAGTGAGTTGCACATGTTGCACTTGAGTGTTGCACACTTTTCATTTCATAAAAACAACACACATGAAATATAACAATATGTTGTAATGTTTCGAAAACATGTTTCATGCAATATAAGCTCATGAATGGATGAATGATGCTCATGTTCATGAAATGCAAGTGCAAATGTGGAAGCCAAACACCTGGGGTGTTACAGCCCTCCTCCCTTATAAAATTCTCGTCCTGAGATTTGACAAGCGTACCATTGTTGATAGAATTCCTTATAACCGTCCCTCAAATAATCTTCTCTTTCCCATGTTGCATCGCGTTCGCTACCCTGATTACTCCACATGACTTTGTAAAACTTGACCACCCAACTCTGAGTCACTCGCTCATGAGTGTCAATCACTCGGACCAGCTTTTCTTCAAAGGTCAAATCAGATTTTAACTCGATATCCCCTAGTGGAACTCTCTCTTTAGGGATGCGAAGACATTTCTTCAGTTGGGATACATGAAAGACATTGAAGATAGCACTCATCTATGGAGGTAATTGGATCTTGTATGCTACCTTACCACTTTGCCCAATGATTTCAAACGGACCAACATATCTCGGTGCAAGCTTTCTCTTCACACCAAAGCGTTGGACACTCTTCATGGGTGAGACTTTTAGATAAACAAAGTCTCCAACTTCGAACTCAATAGGTTTTCAACGTCGATCAGCATAACTTTTCTGCCTAGCTTGAGCTGCGGCCATATGGGTTTGGATAGTACGGACTTGTTCTTCGGCTTCTTGAACAAAATCAATTTCATAATATCTCCTTTCAATGGCTTCTACCCAATTCAATGGGGTTCTACACTTTTGGCCATACAAAGCTTCAAACGGCGCCATCTTGATACTCTCTTGATAACTATTATTGTATGAGAATTTAGCTAGGGGCAACCATTTTCCCATGAACCCTTAGCCGAGATGACACATGCTCTCAACATATCTTCTAAGATTTGATTCACTCGTTCAGTTTGTCCATTGGTTTGAGGATGATAGGCAGAACTTCTTACTAACTTAGTTCCTAATAATCCGTGTAAGTGCTCCCAAAAGCGAGCAGTGAACTATGGTCCCCTATCAGAGACAATAGTACGAGGTATCCCATGAAGTCGGACTATCTGATTAAAATACAGTTCCACATAGTCAGTTGGATGGAAATCTATGTGGACAGGAATGAAGTGTGCAGACTTGGTCAGATGGTCTATAATCACCCAAATGGAGTTAAAATTCCTCTGAGTAGTAGGGAGTCCAACTATAAAATCCATACTTATCTCCTCCCATTTCCAACCTAGAATAGAGAGTGGCTGAAGCAATCCAGCTTTCATGTGCACAGCTTTGACTCGACAACAAGTGTCACACCTAGCCACATAAGCGGCTATCTCCTTCTTCATTTTGGTCCACCAAAAGCGAGGCTTCAAATCATGATACATTTTGCTACTACCAGGATGAATAGATAATTTAGAGGAATGGGCTTCTGATATGATTTGATTTCTAAGCTCTCTATCCTTCAGAACCACCAACCTATCCTTGAACCACAACACGTCATTCTCATCTACGTGAAAATGTTTGGTTTCTTGCTCTTTCATCTTGCGCTTGATATGGAACACACCTGCATCTGTCTTCTGCAGCTCGATAATTTGACTCCGTAGAGTACAACTGACAGTGATGTTGTAAAGGACTGTAGGATGGAGTTTTGACAAATGGACATCACTCTCAATCAACGAGTGGCAATGAGATTTACTGCTTAAGGCATCCGCTACGACGTTTGCCTTGCCAGGGTGATAGTGCACTTGGAGGTTATAATCCTTGATTAACTCAAGCCATCTTCTCTGACGCATATTCAACTCTAGTTGAGTGAAGATGTACTTGAGACTTTTATGATCAGTGTAGATGTTGCACACATTGCCGAGCAAATAATGTCTCTAGGCCTTCAAAGCATGAACAACTGCAGCGAGTTCCAAGTCATGCGTTGGATAATTCACTTCATGCTTCCGAAGTTGGCGAGAGGTATAAGCAATGACTCTACCCTCTTGCATAAGAACACCTCCTAAACCTATACATGATGCATCGCAGAACACATCAAAAGGTTTCTCGATATCTGGTTGTGCCAAAACTGGAGCTGAAGTTAGAAGAGTTCGTAGGGTGTGGAAAGCTGCATCACACTCAGAAGTCCAGACAAACTTCATGTCTTTTTGCAGCAACCGAGTCATAGGCTTGGCTATTTTAGAGAAATCTAAGATGAAGCGACGATAATAGCCAGCCAACCCCAGAAAACTCTAAACCTCGTGCACCAAGATTGGAGCCTTCTAGTTCAACACTTCTTGCACCTTGGTGGGATCAACCATAATTCCACCATCGGACAACACGTGTCCAAGAAAAGGTACCTCATGAAACCAGAATTCACATTTGCTAAACTTTGCATAAAGTTGGTGTTCTCGCAATCTAGTGAGAACCACTCGCAAATGTTCAACATGGTCTTCTTCGTTCTCCGAATAAACCAGGATATCATCTATAAATACCACCACAAATTTGTCCAACTCGGGCATAAACACCGAATTCATCAGATACATAAAATGTGCGGGGGCATTGGTCAATCCAAAAGACATAACAAGGTACTTATACAGACCATATCTTGTAGAGAATGCAGTTTTTGGAACATCCTCAGGCTGAATTTTGACTTGATGATAACCAGATCTCAAATCAATCTTGGAAAAGACTTTTGCTTTAGACAACTGATCAAATAAGATATCTATGCGTGGCAGAGGGTACTTATTCTTGATTGTAACTGCATTCAAGGGCCTATAATCTACACACATGTGTAGGGATTGATCCTTCTTCTTCACAAAGATAGCTAGGCACCCCCACGGAGATGAACTAGGACGGATATGGCCTTTCTTCAGAAGTTCATTCAACTGGGTCTTAAGTTTGGCTAGTTCATTGGGAGGCATCCTATAAGGCCTTCTAGAGATGGGCGCTATACCAGGTAGCAACTCTATCTTGAACTCCATGTCTTGATCAGGGGGCAATCTAGGCAAATCATTAGGAAAAACATCCGGAAAGTCACACACGATAGGGATGTCTGCCATAGACTTTGCTTGCACCACATTAGTTGTGCAAGAAAGATTGATGTCCCTGGGTAGCTATACTAGAAAACCCTCCTGATTACCAAGATCTCTGAGCATGACTACACTAGTCGATGTATCAAGAAGCACTCCATGATTGCTCATCCAGTTCATTCCCAATATCACATCGATACCCAGCCCCGGTAAAACTACCAGATCAACCTGATAACTTTGCCCCTCTATCTCAAATTGTACATCCCCAACTACCAGCTTGGTTGGGATAGTACCACTAGCAGCCCTAATACAATAACCCTCTCCTTCAACAGTGTATGTTTTCTGCATAAACTTGGATGCAAATACTGGACTAATAAAAGAATGTGAAGCACCTAAATCAAATAGTACAACTACGGGGTGTTGATCAACCAGAAACTTACCAACAGTTACTACCTCTCCTGAAGGAATATCAGTAATATTAGTGTGGTTCACCTGCCCCTGACGGCCACCTTGGTAGTTATTCTTCTTGGGGTAAGGACACTTCCTTGCCCAGTGACCGGTCTTGTTGCAATTCTAGCACGGCATGTTACTTGGCGGCACATTGGAACTGCCTTGACTGGTAGTGCCCTTGGGAAGAGCAATTGTAAACGCCTTGCGAAACCCAGTCTTGCTGGGATTTTTCTTTAGCGGTGGGTGGAATTTAGCAGCTGGTGCTGGAGGGTGGAATGGATCCCTTTGTGTGACTGGAGCCTTGGATTGTGAGGCACCCACCTCGTAGGCCCTCTTACGACTTTTTGAAGCAGCATACACAGCATTGTTGTTCTCTTGCGATAAAGCATCACTCACAAACTCATTAAAATGAGCACACTTGCAATTTCCTGTGGTCTTCATCAATTTGGGGCTGAGTCCCCGCTTGAAACTAGCAATCTTTTTGGCATCAGTGTCAACAAACTCGGTAGAATACCTTGTAAGGTTATTGAAAACCTGCAGGTATTCATTCAAGCTCTTGTTCCCCTGGGTCAGCTTCATGAACTCTATATGCTTGGTTGCCATGAGACCAGGAGGAATATAATTTCTCCCGAAAGCAAACTTGAACTGATTGATTTAGGCATTAGCGGGCATAATGGACCGATGATGACTCCACCAAATACCAGCTGGCCCATGCAGTTGGTGAGATGCATACTCAGTCTTTAGCCCCTCAGTCATGCGAAGCAGACGGAACTTCTGTTTGAGAGTGTTCAACCACTCATCAGCTTGTAGGGGCTCCTCAGCCTCCTTGAAGATCGGGGGTTTTGTGTCAAGGAAATCCTTGAAGTCACTATATTGATTTGGTTCCGATCCTTGGCGTGCACCACGGCCATCATGATTTGCAATCGTGCGGAGAGCCTCAGCCATAGTGCACTGTCCTTCTATAAGAATTGCCATCAATTCCATTGGTGTGGGTGGTGGTGGCGGGGGAAGGTCATCATCATCACCAGTCGCACCAGTGGAACGAGTACGAGGCATCTGCAACCATGTGCAACCAGTAATTATTGATGATGTTAGCACATTGGAGAGGAACAATGTAATTATGCCAAACTGAATTTACTGGAGAGAATGAAAACTTCATACAATAAACAGAGGCAATAATCCATTCTCCAATCCACATCATCAATCAGCTTACTAGCGCCATACGCAGTGCATTCCAACATGACAAGTTTTAAACTTAACCATCAAGGTACACATCCCGAAGGGAGCGAATTAAAGTACATTACATGCCAAGTTCTAATTAAACAGGTACATCCAACATCAGTCATCGTACTTAAGTTCATTACATCAATGACTGCAAAAGCTTAAACTAGTGAGACTTGCAAACAAACTACTCATCAAAGTGATCGCTGTCCACATCGGAGACACCTTAGACTTCTTCTGGGTCTTCCTCTTCTTCTTCATCTGCAGGCTCAGCTGCATTGTCATCCATTTGCACATCCTCTTCTTCCTCATCGGCCTCAATCACTTGAGGTCCACCCACGTTAGGATACCTTGGTATGGGGTGAGGAATAGGAAATAGACAGTTGTTCAGTTGATGGTGTTCAACCTAAAGCTCTTCAAGCCGTTCTTGGAGTTCTTGCTCCTTGTGGAAAGCATTTTGGTTAGCCATAATCCAACCCTGACGTCTTTCTTCTGCTAACTCCAAAGCTGCATCTCTGTGACGGGTCACATGATCCAACTCTTGTGCTGCCTCATCTCTCTCAATAGTGAGGTTTATTAGCTGGTTATGCAGCTCGTCTCTCTCGCGTGCGGTTTGACCCCACTGCTGCAGGCGATAATTTGCAATACCATGAATCTCATCAACTTCTTGCTAAGCTCTCCCACATGCATCCACCCTACGGTGATACTTGCGGGCACACAACCTGAACTTGTGCTGGGCTGCCATTGCCTTGCCAGCTTCATCTAGCACACTATAAAGGGTGTCTTGCCTGACTCGACAAAGCTTCAAGACGGCCATCATAGCACTCGTTCCAGCATTGTCGCTCTGCACACATTCGCCATGGCCTCGAACCAAGGCCTGGCCAATGTCCTGAGTCCACTCAGCCTTAGTAGGAGCCACTCGGGGAATGGATGAAGCTGGTCCACCCACTAGCTCATCCCCGAAGCTCTGTGCTATATCCATCAGCACATCAAGGGTAGCAACTTGAGCAGCTTCCCATGGGCTTCGCCCATCAGTCTCAATGCTCCACCCATGCCACAACGGCCTCGTGGTGTTCTGTGGCACTATAAAGGTCACCATGTACCAAGGTACGTCTCCCAATGGTATCGCCTACATCCACGTGTAGCAGGGTGCCTCCGGGTACCCAACTGAACTGAGCACCCTCCAGAGCAAGGTGGGAGTACCAAACTAGTCCAAAAAGGTGCTGCTACCAGTAGGAAACACGGGCGCGGCCATCTGTATCAAAAAGGGATGCAACTCACGTGAGAGAATTATTTTGCAGAGAGATTGCACTTAATACTTGGGATAAGCAATTATAAGGGAGGGAGTAATGCAATATGAATGCCATGAGTGAATATGATGCATGCTCGTTCCATACGTCCTCACAAACCTAAGAAAATCAAGTTTTAGCGGAATATACGGTGGCATACATACGTTCTCTCAATTAGCGTTAACTAGTCGATCTACATGGTGCGTTGTTAGCGTACCTGCAGAAAACTTCACTGTGGCCCAACCCAACAAGATATAATGCTAATAACACAAGTAGTAACTAAGACACTCTCCATATATACATCCCCAGATATATATACTTCGGTATCCAAACTACCCGACAGATGTACCCACAATTAAGTACCTTCATATATACATGTATGCAACATGTAAATACTCCAATAACCACAACTAGCTCTCCCCTAGACCGACGGTTGGACGGTCATGCTCTCGCAACTCACACTTACCTTGGCGTAGAGGCAATTGATCCATACATTATCATTCAAACGAATGGCACCCATGCAATATCACGCTTCATGGACGACGAAATAGAAACAATCAATTTTTCCCCAAGTTAGTAATTATATATAAGCCACCTAGAAGTCCTTAAGAGGGCTACAAGGGATGTGATCACCAGTACACCATAAAATTTTTTATTTTTGAACACTTATATATAACTATAAGTTGGAAAACTATTTTCACAACAAAAGCTTTTGTTTTTAATAGCCGTAAGACATGTTTAATGTTGAATCTAGCTCTAATGCCAGCTGTCACAGAACCGACCAATTTATAAGAGCACAAGTACAAAAATAATCGCCGAAACGATCAAATTCTCGCACTTGACAGAAAACCCAATTATCATGGGGAACTTTATAAAGTCCCCAGAACTGTCGAGAAGGACATAATGCAAACAAAATAATTATTAACTTATGATGTAAACACATAATTGTATAAAACTAACTTTACTCACTCATTACACATATCACAAGAACACCAGAAAGTAAGGTGTTCATCACCAAATCATTTCTTTTAATACCTTTCTTAATTTATTTAATTAATTAGGGGAAATGGTAAACATATATGAAAACTACACCATTAAATCTACAAAAATTACAGTAGTTACTACATGCTCTAAGTAGGCTACCATAAAAATTTCACACCATTTGAGCAAGCATAACAGCCTACACAAAAATGATAAGATATAATGGCTTAAAATGACATAATTAGGAAACCTTAGTGACAAGTGTCAAGCAGCAGATTTCATATTTTTCCTAGCATCCTTTAAGTACTAGGATACTCCCCACAAAATTTCATGGTCATAGGATTCATAGATAATTTACAAAAATTCACACAAGTATCAATCATTGATAAAAGGAAAATCTATAACTCAAAAACCATATATGCAATGACTCTCAAATTTTTACCAGAGCTTCTACTAAGCAAGAACAGCTCACCCACCCAATTTCATAATTTTTGGAGCTCAGAAACTCAAGATATAATTTAAACAAGTTTGTATGCATTTAAAAACACATTTCAAGTTCCTATTTTATTCATCCAAAATTTCCACTTCAAGTGCTCATGTCATATTTTTTTAAATACTAGACTTCACTGTGATTCTACCAAAATTTGAATCACACCATTTGGATCTACCAATTTGGAGATACAAATCTCATAATACAGCATTCAAATCAGCAAATTTGAACTATCCTACAGCTAAACTGTCGCTGACGTGTGGGACCCACGTGTCAGCCGACCCCACCTGTCATCGACACCAGAATAGGGGAGGTGGCTTGTGACGGTGCGTCAGTGGCCTAGCTCATCGACGGCGAGGATTCTGGTGACACCGAGGGCACCTACACGATCTATGTGACGAGCCGCGTCGAATGGTGCTACCGGCAAGACCTAAAGCTATCCGGAGGTAGCTCGTCGCCGGCGAGGGCGGCATGACGGAGCTCCAGTGCGAGGTACAGACGACGGCAAGCCCCTAATGTGCCTTCCAAGCTCGGTATGAGCTTCACGGGGTCACCACGGAGCTAACCAAGCAGAGAAAGGAGAACGAGAGGGTCCCAGTGGTGGTTGGCCGTGGTGAGCTCCGCTCCGACGAGGTGCGGCCATGGAGACGGTGTCGGGAAAACGGCCAATGGCTCTCACCTATGGCTCAGATGGCTCGGCTAGAAGGTCGAGAGGTAGAGGAGGACATGGCGAAGCTGTGGTCAAGCTGGAGGTCGCGTTTTTGCGGCGGCGAGTGTGCTAGGCGACGGCGGAGCTAGCTTGGCAATGGCGGAGTGGTGGTGCACTGCTACGGCGAGCGGGGAAGGCGAAGGAAACGAAAAATGAAATGGCGAGCAGGTCGGTAGACGGGCGTGGGTTCAAGCAGTGGCCGGCAGCGCCAGGATGACCGCAACGCATGTCCTGCGCGGTTAGGCGGCCGGCGACAGGTGTCATCCACATGGCCATCGAGTTCTGAACCCTGTCGACACTGTAGCGAATATGAAACTTCGATTCAGTTACCATTGAGCCGACTGACAGGCGCTTTTCAACGCTACACAGTTCCTAAACCGTGAAGAATTAGTGGAAGAAATATACATGAAAGTTGTCGAGCTATGATAGGGCTACAACAATGCTTCAGAAATCACCAGCTAATTCTCAAAGGATCATGAGTTACATCAAGCCAAAGTCAGCTCAATCAAACTGGAATTGCAATTTAGACTTAGAAAATTTTCTAAGTGTTGAATCAGCCCTCAACAGTGACTTGTGGGCCCTTTTTGAGCATGTTGTGCACATTTTTCATGACTTGGCTTCTAAATACAGTTTGTTCCTTATAAAATTTGCTACAACTTTGCTTTAGATTTCTCAGACATGCAAACACTCTAAGTTGTACTTTTTAAATAGTCAAACAAAAGAGTTCAAGGGTCAAAACAAGTCAAACCACTGTTTGAAATCATAATTAGGCAACATGGTCAACATGAACAATGTTCCAAATGACATTCTAAGTATAACTAAGTTGCTTAAGAGAATTATTAGCCACACCACACATTGGTCATACAAGAATCAAGCGTTGTATGTACTGAAACAAGGAAAAACCAATGAAATGTTACATTTGTTTCATAGTCATGTTTCACATGTTTCATGATCTTGTTGCATAGTACTAACTACTATGTTTCACTAAACTGAGTTGCACATGTTGCACTTGAGTGTTGCACACTTTTCATTTCATAAAAACAACACACATGAAATATAACAATATGTTGCAATGTTTCAAAAACATGTTTCATACAATATAAGCTCATGAATGGATGAATGATGCTCATGTTCATGAAATGCAAGTGCAAATGTGGAAGCCAAACAGCTGGGGTGTTACAATACATTCCATCAAAATAGCATTATTTTTAAAATATACTAAAACTTATACAAGAAATAAATAATTTCTTGTAGTATATATAAGAAAATATTAGATGAAAGGTCAAAGCAAAACATCTACAATAGAAAGGAATAGGCAAGTCATTGTAATTAACCAACATGACCAGACAAATAAAGTAGGACCCTATCAAAACACCAGAAAGTTTCTACAAACATATTTCAAGGACCATATCAAGGTCAGATCCTAGCTAGGGATTCAATAAACCTAAGGATTGTAAAATTAATTAAGATGACATGGTAGATAACACTAGAACCAGACTAGCTATTACGAAGTGAGATTAGATTGTAGATGGTAGTGAACCTGTTTTATCTGACTATGGACTAGCTATTACAAAGTAAGATTGTCTAAAAAACAGAGATGATTTTAATAGCCTGCAGACATGAGGAATAAAAAATGTGTTTGGATCAGTTACATTGCATAGTCTGCAATGGATAGAGTTGCATACATTCTTCATCTTTAAAATTGTTTAAAAAAATTAAGTCCATTTCTTGTTCCTCCGAAAACAATAAAAAGTATACAGGACAACTTACTCCTCATATTGTTTGTCAATGTAAAGTCCATTTCAGCTGCTATTGGGAAGACAACAACCGTGGGACATTTCATCTAACACTTAGCGGGCAGTGAGCCACGCACTCACCGTGGGGGTGGGAAAGCAGTTGTCCACGCGCGCTCCTAAAGGCCTTGGCGATGCTCTGGCATCGGGCGGCGGCCGGCGTGGGGAGTGCTCCGACGTTGGGCGGTACATGGGCGTCAGCATCGAAGAAGAGGAGCGCAGGGCTAGGAACGACGGGGTAGGGGGTGATGGATGGGTGCTCCGGTGTGGAGCGGTGCATGGGCCTCGGCGTCGAAGAAGAGGAGCGCGGGGCTGAGAACGTTTGGCGCGGGGTTGAAATTTCGATAATTTCAACCCACGGCGGGCTTTTATACCAGACCTCATCACTGCCGGTTTTAATTAGAAACTGACAGTGATGGGGGCACATCACTGCCGGTTGTAAGTAGAAACTGACAGTGATGGGGGTACATCACTGCCAGGCCATTCTTTAAATCGGCAGTGATTGCCATGTAGCGGTCACAGCATAAGTAACTTATCTTTTCCACTTCTTTCGAATTCCTCCTGCTGGCTCAATGGTTAACACCCCGCAACTTAGCCGCCGATACCCGCGTTCGAATCCCGGGCGGCCCAATTTTTTTGTTTAATTTTATAATTTATTAAGCGGTCTAAAGGTCAAAAAGATAAAATAAATAAACCTTGGCACACATCTTATACTAGCGCAGCGGTTAAATGTCTGAACTCTGTAGCCCGAGACCCGAACTCAAACCCGTGGGCTGGCAAAATTTTTTTTTAATTTTTTATATATCACTGCCGGTTTTCAAAATAAACCGAGAGTGATAACAAGCATCACTATCAGTTTCTTATCATCACTGCCGGATTTTTAAAACCGACAGTGATATTTATATATATTAAAAAATTCTTTTATATACTAAATAAATAGAAGCATATGTATTCCTATGTTGAAATGGCTTGAATTTTTTTTGGCAAGCTTGTACACCCAAATTAAGATCCCACATAGGATCTTAGGTTTTTCTAATCATTTTTTTATTAATTATATTTTTCTGTGTGCTGAATGAGACAAAAGAGGGTGAATTTCATCTTAGACCCAATAGATTTTTTCATCCACCTCCACAAAATTCTTATCCCTAGGGCACATTAGAGCCTGTGTAAAAGTTTGGCACCATTCCGGATCTTTTCGTGGGTAGACTCAGTTCAACCTATAATTAAACTGTCTCGTTGCGCGGAAATTCAATTAAACCTCAGAAAGTAGCAAACCATCTCCGGAAAATCCCAAACTTGGTGTTTCCTTCACACGTGGCATGTGCAAGCCTAAGAAAAAGTTTGAGACCAATACGACACTGGAATGCCTATGAACCACAGAAACCTTGATAACCTATGTGTATAGTCATAGTTCGTTGAAAGGGCATATGTACCTCTATGAAACATGTATACTCCGCCTATGTCGAAATGGCTTGAGATTTTTTTGACAAGCATGTACACCCAAATTAAGACCCCACACAGGATCTTAGGTTTTTCTGATTAGTTTTTTTATTTATTATATTTTTCTGTGTGCTGAATGAGACAAAAGAGGGTGAATTTTATCTTGGACCCAATAGATTTTTTCATCCACCTCCACAAAATTCTTATCCCTATGGTACATTAGAGCCTGTGTAAAAGTTTGACACCATTCCAGATCTTTTCGTGGGTTGACTCAGTTCAACCTATAATTAATCGGTGTCGTCACGTGAAAATTCAATTAAACCTTAGAAAGTAGCAAATCATCTTCGAAAAATCCCAAACTTGGTGTTTCCTTCACATGTGGCACGTGCAAGCCTAAGAAAAATTTGAGACCAATACGACACCAGAATGCCTATGAACCACAGAAACCTTGATAACCTATGTGTATAGTCATGGTTCGATGAAAGGGCAAATGTACCTCTGTGAAGCATGTATACTCCGCCTATGTCGAAATGGCTTGAAATTTTTTGGCAAGCATGTACACCAAATTAAGACCCCACACAGGATCTTAGGTTTTTCTGATCATTTTTTTATTTATTATATTTTTCTCTATGCCAAATGAGACAAAAGAGGGTGAATTTCATCTTGGACCCAATAGATTTTTTCATCCACCTCCACAAAATTCTTATCCCTAGGGCACATTAGAGCCTGTGTAAAAGTTTGGCACTATTCTGGATCTTTTTCGTGGGTAGACTCAGTTCAACCTATAATTAATAGGTGTCGTCCGCGGAAAATTCAATTAAACCTCAGAAAGTAGCAAACCATCTCCGAAAAATCCCAAACTTGGTGTTTCCTTCACACATGGCACAGTGCAAGCCTGAGAATAATTTTGAGACCAATACGACACTGGAATGTATATTTCTAGTTGCCCAACAAATGTTACACGAATTACATGCATGACAATAATTAAACACACAAAGCCATACATATTAAAATTAGAACACAATTAAACTATGACCTTGAAAACCTAGCTAAATAAACATTAATTACTATCGGAATCACTACCGAGATCGATCGGGCCACGCACACTAACATGCCTCTGTAGCCATATATGGTAATTGATGTCACTGGATTATGTATCCGCTTGTATCGATGAAGTCCAATGCCCGTATGAGTGCACTCTCTCGTGCCTCACAATACCGAAAGAATGGTCGGCCATAGATGTAACCTACTGAACGACCACTGCCCCTGTTAGTAATCCTTATGCAGTACTAGCGTCCTTCTATAGTGAGCTGGCCGAGGTTTCCATTGCAGAAGTCTCAATCGTACCCGAGTTGCTCCATAGCTTGGTCTAGAATGGCCCACAAGCCACATGCAGCATAGGTAAGGTCCTGTAGCGCAATCTGCATGCAGAGAAAAAGAAAAAAAATTAGAGAATGTTATTACAATAATAAACAACAAATAACCACGACTCAGGTATAAGTGACCATTTTACCACATCCGCATGGTTGTAGCTCGCAAACCATTCGCTTGCTTGTGGGACGGGGCATATCACCAGCATTCAAAGCAAGTGCCTTGAAGTACGAGAAATAGGCACATCATAGCAAATACGTCGAAGTGCCTCTAAACAGATGCGCACGGCACTTAATTAGGCGCTTATCACAGTCCGGGCTCTAGTATTCCCGTCCCTGTGGATATGGTTCTGATGATTTGAACCTCTCACAGGGATGAAAAAACTGAGTTCACACGTCCATAGCTGACCACTTGCATTAGATGTCGTGTTCTCGATGATGTCCAAGATAAAGAACCAGCTAAGTGCTGTTCGCAGGCCAATCTATTGGGGATATAGTCTGTGACATATATGCATGCAACAATGATATTAAACTAATTACACTTATTTGTTAGCATCAAAAAACTAAAAGATGTTGGAAAATATTTCATACAATAGCTGGAATAGGGAACCGTGGAATGGCCACATTAGGAGCGAATGGCTCATCGCCAGGGTGGAAACCTGGTTCTTGTGGTGGGGGAGGTCCGTTGTTCATACCACCTGATCGATAAAATGCAAAAAAATATGAACATAAAATATATGCACAAAAAAATTCTTCCAAGTAAAATGTGGCAACATAATTAAATATAGATCGAATGCAAGGAATAAGAATATATATAAATGTAGAATGCAAAGAAACATGAATATAAATATAGATCAAATGAATATAGATAGAATATTGGAGAAGACAACATATCAATACCATTGAAAAATGCAGGAGCCATGACCAAATCACGTAGAGAGAGAGTGGATGTCTTGAGAAGTGAGAGTGAAACGTGAGAAATGAGACTAGAGAGTTCGTGGGTGGGTGGGATCGATGTATGTGGCTGGTAGTTTGTTTTATATAGGGGGGCATGGACATCACTGCCGGTTTCTAAATAGAACCGACAGTGAAGATTGGACTACGATGCATAACGATATATGTGGTTTGTTGTGAGAGGAAAACATTGTATCATGACTGATAAGGCCTGGCGGAAACCAACATGCATGGAGAGGCTAGCTCCTGGCCGAGGGCCATTTTATAGGGGCTAGTAGTCCTGGTACATTTATATTTCTAACTAAAGTTGTTGGGGTAGGTGGGGAGCAGTGTTCCAACTGTTGTGTCAGTGGGAGCACTATTGACATGTGAGGATTATCTACACATCACTATGGTTTTAGTTTAAAAACCGATAGTGAATTGGGCTCTTCTGTGTCGGTTTGAGAAACCGACAGTGATAGAAGCTATCACTGCCGGTTTTAAAACCAAAACCGGTAGTGAAGGGCCTGCCGCCATCTTTTAGTAAAAAAATATTAAAAAAACACTATCGACTTTGGAGCCTGCCATCGCAGCCTTTTTGTAAAAAATATAAAAAAGTTTGGCCCGCCTGAGATTTGAGCGTGGGTCATGGGGTCGAGAGTGCGCGGCCTTAACCGCTGAGTTAGGATAGGGAGTTCGGTTAGAATGGTTTTATTTTTTTCTTTATCCCATTGTAATGCACTACTAAATAATAAATGCAAAATCAAAAAAGTTTGGCCCATCTGGGATTCGAGCGCGGGTCTCAGAGTACAGAGTGCGCGGCCTTAACCGCTGAGCTAGGATAGGGAGTTTCGGTTAGTTTGCTTTTCTTTATTTATTTATTAATAGAAATAATGCAGTTAGTTTATATTCTAAAATAACACAAAAATTTGTGTCTTGATTATTTAATTCTATGATAATTAATTAATGGTCTATAATTATCAAATAATAGTGTTTGTGAACATCATCTTAATATTTGATTACATAGTCAATAATTAAATTGTAGAGATGCGCACAAAATATAAATTAAATATTCAGTGCGAATTACTGAATACAACGTCTGCATAATGATTACATAGTTAACAATAATCTAACTATCTTTAGGTGCATCAACAATGAGGGCCTCATTGTGATCAATTCGTACGTAAGCAGGTTCGTCACCCTCTTGAAGGATAGGTAGGGGTACGTTCGCCCCGAATGGAGGCATTTCCTGATAGCCCCTGTAGTCTTCTTCGTCCGTCACTCCATCGACACCGACAATCTTCCTTTTCCCTTCTAGGACTACTTTTAGCCTTCCTTTTGTCTTGTTGTCCCTTGCATAGAAGACTTGCATAACATCTCTTGCAAGGACGAAGGGGTCGTCTCTGTATGCGGTCTTAGTGAGATCAACGGTAGTGAACCCTTCGCTGTCAGTGTTGATTTCCTCGAGCCGGACCCACTGGCAGCGAAAAAGAGCTGCCTTCAATGGACCGTAGGCTAGCTCCCATATCTCCTCTATGAAACCATAGTATGTCGCCTGCACGTTGCCGTTTTCGTCGTGAGCATCAAAACGAACACCACAATTTTGGTATGTGCTCTTTCCATCTTGCTTTTTTGTGTAAAATGTGAATCCATTGATCTCATACCCTTGGTACTTAAGATATGTACTCGAAGGTCCCTTGGCTAAGGCATCCAGTTGATTACCCAACTTTATTCCAAGCAAGCGACGTCGCAACCAGCTGACAAATTCCTCCTTATGTTTTTTATCCAGCCAAGCCTGTGACCTGCTCGGATACAGAGTTTGCAGCGATTGCCTGTGCTCAGTCAATGTATGGCATCACACCCTCGGCTTGCTGGAGAACAGCGAACTATGCCTGTCTGAAAGAAACAGGGTCGTCTACTATAACAGATTTCTCCCCGATCGTTCCTTTGCCACGTAGTCTTCCCTCATGACGAGATTCTAGAACTCCGACCCTTTTGATGTCCAGATAATATGTGCAGAACTCAATGGCCTCCTCCATTGACCATCCTTCAACCATGCCCCCTTCTGGCCTGAATCTGTTCCTAACATACCTCCTGAAAACTTTCATCAATCTTTCGAAAGGGAACATCTGATGCAGGTACATTGGGCCAAGGGCTCTAATTTGGTCAACAAGATGAATGAGCAGATGCAATGAGATATCAAAGTAAGTCGGCGGGAAATGCATCTCAAGCCTAACGAGAGTTTCGGCTATGTCCCGCTGCAGCTGCTCTAGCGTGGACACATCAATGACCTTTTTTGAGATCGCGTTGAAGAACGAGCAAAGCTTTATGATTGGGGCGCGGACCTTTGGGGGGAGGATACCACGCAGGGCAACAGGGAGCAGCTGAGTCATAATGACATGACAGTCATGGGCCTTCATAGGGCCATAGTTGAACTTGAGTTCTCTCATGTTCACTAGCCTCTTCGGGTTCGCACAGTAGCCCTTCGGGACTTTGAGTTCATTGAAGAAAGAAATAAGCGCACGCTTTTCTTCCTTCTTCAATGTCCATGACGCAACCGGAAGTTCGAACTGGCCATTCTCTAGCTCCACGGGATGCAGCTCCTTCCTGATTCCCAAGTGTTGCATGTCCAGGCGTGTGGCTAGTGAATCCTTCGATGTCCCCCCGGTGTCCATCAAGGTGTTAAGAGTGTTAGCGCACACTGTTTTTAGTGATGTGCATGGGATCAAGACAGTGGCGTACACTCAGAAATGGCCAGTAAGGTAGTTTCCAGAAAACCAATTTTTTCTTCCAAACGCTCCCATCAGGCGCTGCTACTGCATTGTCCCCCTTCCCAAGGACAACCTCCTAGTTTGTTGAGTTCTCGAAGTATCGCAGGCCCGTCTCGATATTTTGGAGCTAAGCGTTTCTCAATAGTACCGTTGAAATCTTTTCTGTTCCTGCGGTAAGGGTGATCCTTAGGTAGGAACCTACGGTGTCCCATATAAACTATCTTTGAGTTATTTGGCAGATTTACCGCATCGGTGTCGTCCAAGCACTCGACACATCCAGTATAGCCTTTTGTCTTCTCTCCGACAACGAACCTCGACCTGGCAGGTCGGTGATTGTAGCGATAAGTACTCCCTTGATCGTGACATGTTCCTTTTTGTACTCGTCCCAAACATCCGGCACACCCTTTTCAAACATCTCCACTAGTTCATCGATCACTGGTTCCAGAAACACATCGATGTCATTCCCAGGTTGTCTTGGCCCTTGGATCAGTAGTGGCATCTGGATGTACGACCGCTTCATACAGACCCAAGGTGGAAGGTTGTATATACAGAGCGTCACTGGCCAGGTGCTATGATTGCTTCTAACCTGGTCGAAAGGATTCATCCCATCTGTGCTCAAAGCAAACCAAAGGTGCCTTACCTCTCCACCGATGTCCTTATAGAACATAGTATTGACAGTCCTCCAGTCATGCCCATCGGCGGGGTGCCTCATCATTGTATCTTTCTTACGCTCTTCGCCATGCCAGCGCAACAGCTTGGCTGACTTTGCACATGCAAACAGCCTATGCACCCGGGGAGCTATAGGGAAATACCAAACGACCTTTACGGGACCTCCTCTGGTCTTGGTACCCTCATCTGACGGCCCTTCCTTGTACCGTGGAGCTTCACACTTGGGGCACTTGTCCAAGTCTTTGTATTTTTCTCCATGGTACAATATGCAATCATTGGAACACGCGTGGATTTTTTCAACCTCGAGGCCGATGGGGCAGATCATTTGCTTGGCCAAGTATGTCTTTTCTGGCAACTCATTTTTTTCTAGGAGCATTTTCCTTATTATACCTAACAACTGATCGAAGCCTTTATCGCTCAATCCGTTTGTCGATTTGAACTCTAACAGCATGATGTCGGCTTCCAGTTTGCTCATTGGACAATTCCTATACAATGGTGTTTTGCCATCTTGTCTCATTTTCTCTAGCTTTCTCAGCTGTCTTTCACTAAGACATCCGGTCTCTACATTACGTAGCAGCTGAGAAATGCCATCGTTATCCTCGGTGTCGTCAGCTAGCGTGTTCCTAAACACATTATTAACTGTGGCCATAGGTTCCGTGTTGACACCGGGTTCCTCGTCAGCATCGTGGATGGCTACGTCAGGCATGTCCACATCATCATCGTTTTCCTGCAGAACATTCACACCAACCTCGCCATGCATAGTCCATATCGTATAGTTTGGCATGAACCCCCTGGTAATCAAGTGCGATCGTATAGACTCAATTTGACGAAAGTTCCTATGATTCTTGCAATCTTTGCATGGGCAGAAGATAGGGTTCCCATTCCCAGCATGGGCTTTGGCATCGGTGATAAACTGGCTGACGCCATGCATGTACCGCTTGTCCGTTCAGGGACAGATGCATCCACTCTCGATCCATCTCTGCACAAAAAAATACTGAGACAGTAATTACAAAGAATTAATAAGAAATCGAGCTTCATGAACAACAATTGTAGCTCGAAAGTACCATTTTTGGAAAACATTATTGTACACTAATTATTGAAAAATTGAAATTGGTAGCCCCGGCCCTGTAAATTGAAAATCGTAGTAAAAACAATTATTGCACAATATTGAAGAACAACTATTCTACTCTACTTCTAAGAACTAATTATAGCATCACATACTAACAATGATGATCTTGACCACCATGGAATAATTAGCTAGGAATTTAAATGTGTTCATAGACACCAACCTTTTGGATGATGGATTCACCATAATTTGAGCCTTGCACAAATGTCCAATTGGAAAAGTGCTCTCTAGAATGGAGAAAGAACTAGAATGAGAATCAAGCAATGTAGCCATCAAAACGAAGCTAATTAAGCAACAAAATCAAAGGAGTGGATGTTTGTTACTAACCTTAAAGCAAAAAGATCAAGCCATTCTTCAAAATCCAAGCACTAGCTTCATGGTGAAGAGCAGCCGCAACAATGGAGGGAAGGGTCCAAACGCGCGCCTCTGTTCTCGGGATGGAAGAGAGGAGGAAGGAGAGGATGGCTGCAGCCTTTTTGTGTTGTAGGCTTATCACCGTCGGTTCTTGGCTAGAACCGACAGTGATAGTGCCCAATCACTGTCGGCTCTTGGCTTAAACCGGCAGTGATGAGTGCCCGCCAAAACACTGCCGGTTCAAGCTAAAAACCGTACAGTGATGTGGTCCTTCACTACCGGTTTTAGCCCAGCACCAATCATTTTTTCATTTTCAAGCTCATAACCGGCAGTGAAGGTACATCACTGCCAGGTTCTCACAAATCCGGTAGTGATGAGGCCGATAGTGATGTGCAAATCTAGCATAGTGCTAGACGTGCCGTATCCACCGCTATCGTTCTTGCGTGGGCCTGCCGGTGGATCAGGTGATGTAGGCCAGCAGGCGGATCACGAGGAGCGCCGCCGTCAGATCCGGCCGCTCCACTGCCGGATCCGCCCCCCGCCACCGGGAGAAGCATCGCCACCCGCCCGCTGTGCCGCTGTGTGGGGGAGGAGGGCGCCGCCAGGCTATGCGACAAGACAGGAGGGGAGGCGCGCTCTGGCCCGCTGTGTGGGGGAAGAGGGCATGAGAGAGAGTAGAGAGAGTGAGGGGCTGGTGGAGAAACCCTAAGTCCTCAATTTATATTAGCCCGCTAGCTAGTTAGATTGGGCTACGGTTGGGCCTCAGGAATATTTATGGAGGCGGGCCTTATAAGATGCTCGCCTTCGAAAATGGAGGTATATTCAGAGGCGGGCCTCTGTTAATAGATTTTAGGAGACGGTTATTTTTCAACCGCCTTGGTAAATCGATTTTGCGAGGCGGTTCAAATTCCCGCCCGCCTCCGAGCCCCTTTGCCAAATGCCTCGGTTAAGTTTTATTGTAGTAGTGACTATGACTAATATTAAACCGAGCAAGAGATCAAACGACGCAGCCTTACAAGATTAAATATAAGTCGATAATTTTGATTAATATCAAATCTAACAAGAGATCACACGATGCAGCCATGCAAGATTAGATATAAATCGATAATGGTGGTACTCACAAGCAAACCAGAGATAGAAATCGATGCAGCCCTGCCTACTGAAGAACTCGCCATTACTCCTACTCCTAAGCTTTGGCGTTGAGCCAAAAGATTGTATTGATTGTGTGATTGATATCCGTAATACAATAGCTGGGGTTTATATTTATACCCTGAGCCGATAGAGTCCTAATCTAATACGACTTAGACAATTCTTGCATAAAAATAAAAATGATCTTATTTACATAAATTGGAGTCCACGATTTCCTTGCTGGCATAGTACGATTCCTTTACGCTCGAGTCGATGCCGACTTCCTTTCTGGTAGAATCTGGCTCTATCATGCTTGAGCCGATGCCGTTAAGGTCATGATCAAGCTTTCCAAAATACACTACTGATGCCATGATTTTCACCATCCATTCCATAATCCGGTGTAAACACATATGTCGGGCCATTGGTGAAAACATCTATCACCATTGGTAAGGCACCCTTCTGGGACCCCTCAGGCTATTAACCCGTTGGTTGTCACATAACAGGCGGTGGATGTCCTGGCGGTGATTAAACTTTCTATAGTAGAGAGAGCGGAGCAGGGGAGCTACTTATAGGGGGCAATTACAGCGCGGAAGCAAGGCTAACTAACAACTAAACAACAACAGAGGAAGAAGCAAGCTACTGAGCAAACAAAGATACTTGCGATATTTAAGTATCTATCATCCTTAAGGTTGCTGCTCCTTCGGTTGCCAATTTTAGTTTTGTCCATATAGAATTGTCATCCGCACGCAACATGTTTGCTATTTTGACCGACGTGGCATGCCACCTCACCCCTCCAGCATGGACAAACCCTACGAAATGACCTTTGTGCTTCTACCTCCTTCTCCCCTATTTTAGTATGGATGCAGGGTGATGCCGGCGAGTCCTGTGCACTACATCCTCCGCTCACCACCCTCGCCCCCCACTTCATCGCCCCATTGATGTCGTCTGATTCAAGGCTACCGTGCATGGAGCGGGGCTTAGCCCCAGTCCCAAGGGGGGTGAGACGATGAGCTCCACCATGGAACTCTTCATCGCCAACCACATCCTCGTTGGCGGCCTCTTCCTGATCAACATGAGGCTCCGGAGGTCATCGTGAGGACGACTGCGAGGTGTGTGGCCCCGGTGATAACATGGAGCAAGAGCGAGATGGACGCTCTCAGCGTACTACTACTGGCCAGGCTAGGTCTGCCTCCCTAACACGAAGCCCTAGGGGCGCCACCGCTAAGGCGTCCGACCCCTTGGCGTTATCCTCTTTTAGTCAAATTTGCAGAAGGGAGGAGGGGAAAAAGTAGTCTTCTTTCTCATCGTCGTTGTCCTCGGTAAAGAACATTCAACAACGGATATCACTGCAGGACCTTCTCAACCGCACGAGCAGTGACTACATGGAGGCAAGCCAGGTTGGGTTTCTCGAGGCTATCCATCTGACCATTGCGCTCATTCAAGAAGTGGTTGTTGTCCTACCTACCTAAACCCAGTGCTACAGCCGGGGTGCCACTCCACCTCCTTGGGCAGGGTCGTGGCTCCAATGAAGAAGGCGTCGGAGTTCACACCATAACAAGGCAAGGGCACAATGGTCGTTTCACAGGGTCTATCCACACTACCAGAGATGGCTTCTTTGCTGAGTGTCCTAGACTTTACCGAGTGTTTTTTATCGGGCACTCGGTAAAGAGGTTGTTTGCCGAGTGCCAGAGAGAAAGCACTCGGCAAACAAATGGCACTCGGCAAAGAGGTGGTTTGCCGAGTGCCGAACACTCAACAAAGAATAACACTCGGCAAAGACTAGGTTTGCTGAGTGTCAAACAATAACACTCGGCAAAGGGCCGTCGCCGTTAACGGCCGACAGCCGCCATTTAATCCTTTGCCGAGTGTCTTCTCCTAACACTCGGCAAAGAGGCTCCTTTGCCGAGTGTCATTTTTGACACTCGGCAAACCATATTTTTTCACTTTTGACCTCCAAACTTTTTTTGCAGTCCTCAAACAATACCTGGTACTCCATGTTCCAATGTGGCACATTTCTCGGACTTTTTCTATATTTCTTTAATTTATTTCATTTAATTGAATTTTCTTGGATAATTCAAATTATAACTGCTAGTCATTCGAATAATGAAAAAAATGAATGGAAAAATGATATTCATGTTATTTAGTATAATGTGAGGCCGTATCCAGGAACAGACCACCAATTTTGAACATCTTGTTCACGAAACATGACCACGAACTTTTGATTGAGTTGTTTTTAAATTCTATAAAAAGCAAACGAAGTCTGAAAATCACAAAACTTGTCAAGGTGTCAAGATATCATATGTGGAGGCTATGATAAAAAATTGAGGAGGTTTCGCGTAAGTTGTCACGTACGATGCTTGCAAACCGAAGTTGGCCGCGCAAGTCAGGGTCAGGTCACCAATGAATGGATCGATGAGACCGATGCTTTCTTGGAACGGGCATTTGGTGTGGCTGCTAAAGGAGCAAGTAAAATTTGTTGTCCCTGTAGCAAATGTGCAAACTAGAAAAGACAAACGAAGAAGGTCATGGGGGAACATCTTTGGAAGAATGGATTTACGGCAGACTATACCCGGTGGGTCTACCATGGTGAAGCCGATCGTATGAGAGAGGAGATGGTGAGACCACGTGTCGAGGATTATGATGCTAATGTCGGGGCCGCAGACATGTTAAATGACTATCATGAGGCACAGTTCGCTGAAGGACATACGGAGGAGGAGCCAGAGGCAACCGCAAAGGCGTTCTACGACATGTTTGCCGCAGCACAGAAACCCCTTCACGGCCAGACAAAGGTTTCTCAACTGGATGCCATTGGACGCATAATGGCGTTAAAGTCCTAGTATAGCCTGAGTCAAGACGCCTTCGATGGTATGTTGATAGTTATTGGCAGCCTGCTTCCAAAGGGTCACCTTCTGCCAAAGAGCATGCACGAGTCACAAAAACTCCTTCGTGCACTTAAGATGTCGTATGAGCAGATACATGCTTGCCCGAAGGGGTGCGTCCTATTTAGGAAAGAATACGTGGAAGTAAAGTACTGTCCAAAGTATAAATCCTCTAGGTTCCTAGAGGTAGATTCTAGTGATGGCCTAAAGAGGCAGCTTGACATTCCCGTGACAATCCTACGGCACCTTCCGTTCATACCAAGGATCCAACGGCTATACATGACCAAGGAATCCATGAAACAGATGACATGGTACAAAAATGACAAATGATACAATCCTGACAGGATGGTACATGCATCCAATGGTGAAGCATGGACCCACTTTGATGGCATTCATCATGAGAAAGCTAAAGAGCCTCGTAATGTATGTGTTGCACTGGCAACAAATGGGTTCAATCCTTATGGAATGATGGCTGCCCCATACACATGTTGGCCCGTATTCGTTATCCCCCTCAATCTCCCCCCCCCCCCCCGGCGTATGCTTTCAACGACAGAACGTATTCTTGTCGTTGATAATTCCTAGACACCCGGGGAATAATATGGGTGTGTTCATAGAGCGTGTGATTGATGAATTGGTCCATGCTTGGGAGAAAGGGGTATGGACATACGACTGAGCTACAAAGAAAAACTTCAAAATGCATGTTTGGTACCACTACTTCCTGCATGACTTCCTGGCGTATGGGATATTCTGCGCCTGGTGTGTTCACGGGAAGTTTCCATGTCCAGTATGCAAGGAAGGTCTGAGGTTCATTTGGTTGCAGAAGGGTGGTAAGTATTCATCGTTCGACAAACATCGGCAATTCCTCCCTCTTGACCATGTATTCAGACGAGACATCAAGAACTTTACGAAAGGTATCGTAGTGACAGACCCTGCACCACCAATAATGACTGGTGCCGTGGTTCGTGAACAGATAGATGGTCTCGTGGTCAATCCAGAAGGTGGTTTTGTGGGAACATGCTTTGCCGAGTACCACGGTCCAGGCACTCAGCAAAGGTCGCCACTTTGCTGAGTGTCTTGTCGGCGACACTCGGCAAAGTGGCCACCTTTGCCGAGTGTCTAAGTCAATGGCGCTCGGCAAATTGGGTACCTTTCCCGAGTGCTTGACCATGACACTTGGCAAAGCCACCGTCACGGCCACTTTTCTTTGCCAAGTGTCGGATTGGCACTCGACAAAGAGGTCTTTGCCGATAAACTGTTTACCGAGCACCTTTTGCCGAGTGTAACACTCGGCAAAGGCTTTACCAAGTGTATATCGGCCTTTGCCGAGTGCCTCAGGCACTCGGCAAAGAAGCCACCTCCGGTAGTGCCACGTTGGTGTGGTGACCGATGAGGTGGCATGACACGTTGTTCAAATTAGCAAATATGTTGTAATGTAATGTTCACTGTGTAGATGATAATTTTGTAGGAGCAAAACTAAGGTTAGAAACAGAAGGAGCAAGAATGAAAAATATTTAAATGTCCCAAGATACGGATAACATCTATCTTACATTGTTGTCCTACAGGAGTTCTTTGAAATGATATTTCTATTTTAATGGAGGGAGTACCATGCCTATAGAGGGGTCGTCCAGTTAATTACCGTCACAGGACATGCATGTATTAATTAAAGAGTTGGTTCCACTCAAAGGGTACATGCACTAGTACAGCGGCGATTTTTCCCGGTGGTAGTCATTTTTTTCACTAGCGGTTCATAATGACCCAGCGCCAGTAAAGAGAAATCCATGGGCCAGGGTAAAGAATCGCCTGTGCAAACTCATTTACACGGGTGGTTCCTCTAATAAAACTGCGAGTGTTAATGGCGGGAAAGTTTAAACACTGGTGCCTGCTTAAGTCAACCACCAGTGTTGTTAAAAGCACAGGGGACACGAGATTTTAACGTGGAAAACCCTCCCAAGGAAGAAGAGAAAAACCACGGACACCAGCCAACAAATCTTCACTATATCGGGTGAGGTTACAAACGTCGGGGATTTACAACTTTTCTTATCCCAATACGACGGCTTACAGGAAGTATATATAGAGATGGAAAACCCTAATAGGCGATTCGGCCCAAGCCTCCCGGCGATGGACCTCGCTTCGCTCCGTCAGAAGTTAGCATTTATCTTGTACATAACTGAATTTTGATCATAACTCAACAAACTCCACCTTGAGACAATTTTCTTCTTGTAGCATAAAACAAACATTCACCCTAAAGCAACAAAGAAATACTTCCGGTGCCAAATAGCCTCTTGGCCTAAATAGTTATACCAACTAAGCTTGAGCAAAGCTCAAACTTAGCAACAAAAACTAGCTTTGTCAACATATCAGTAGGATTATCATGTGTGCTTATCTTGCATACCTTCAGCTTACCTTGGGAGACAACATCATAAACATAATGGTATTTGACATCAATGTGCTTTGTTCTCTCATGGAACATCTGATCTTTAGTGAGACATATAGCACTTTGACTGTCACAAAATAAATTAATGCAAGAATCATCTCCACAAAGCTCAGCAAACAAACCTTTCAACCAAACCGAATCTTTACATGCTTCAGCAACAGCCATGTATTCTACTTCAGTGGTAGACAGGACAACAACGGGCTGCAATGTTGCCCTCCCACTCACAGCACAACCACCAATAGTGAACACATAACCTGTGAGAGATCTCCTCTTATCCAAATCGGTAGCAAAATCTGAATCCACGTAGCCAATGAGTCCCTTATCAGTCTTGCCAAACTTTAAACAAGCATTTGTTGTGCCACGAAGGTACCTGAAAATCCACTAAACAACCTTCCAATGTTCTTTACCAGGATTAGCCATGTATCTACTAACCAAACTCATAGCATATGATAAATCAGGACGAGAGCAAACCATGGCATACATCAAAGAACCAACAGCACTAGAATATGGAAATCTTGACATGTACTCAAAATCCTCATCCATACTAGCACATTGTAATGCTGATAATTTAAAATGAGGAGCAATAGAAGTACTAATAGACTTTGCATCATGCATGTTGAAATGATGATGAACTCTCTTAATATAACTTTGCTGACTAAGAAATAACACACTAGAATTTCTGTCTCTTGTAATCTCCATACCTAGAATTTTCTTAGCAGAAACCAAGATCCTTCATCTCAAACTCACTACTCAACAGTTTCTTCAACGTAGTGATTTCTTTCTTGCTCTTGGCAGCAATCATCATACCATCAACATATAACAACAAGTATATAGGTGATCCATCAACAAATTTAATGTACACACAGCTATCAAACTCAGACCTCTTAAAACCATGTGACATCATAAAAGAGTCAAACCTTTTATACCATTGACGAGGAGACTGTTTCAAACCATATAAGTACCTCTTTAATTTGCAAACATGATCCTCCTTACTAGGTACTATGAACCCTTCTGGCTGGTCCATGTATATCTCCTCCTCGAGCTCTCCATGTAGAAATGCAGTCTTTACATCTAACTGCTCAAGCTCAAGATCTCGCATAGCAACAATACCGAAAAATGTACGAATTGAACTATGCTTTACAACTGGAGAGAACACATCATTATAATCAACACCAGGAATCTAACTGAAACCTTTTGCTACTAACCTTGCATTAAATCTTGGAGGCTCACTGGAAGATAAACCCTCCTTTCTCTTGAAGATCCATTTGCAATGAACGGCCTTCTTTTGTTTAGGCAAGCGCACAACATCCCATGTGTCATTTTTCTCGAGTGACTGCATCTCCTCTTGCATAGCGGAAATCCACTTCTCGCGGTCACCAGAAACAACAGCTTCAGTGTACGTAGCCGGCTCATGAATGTTCCCCACCTGTTTAGCACAACTAAAGGCATAATAAACCATATCACATTCCTCAATTAAACGTGGACGAGATCCACAATTCCTCTTTGTTTTGTGATCTGCAATAGACTAATTTTGAGGCTATAAAACAGGAGGTGAATGTTGAACAATATCATGAACATTGTTATCAACAATTTTAGTTTCCCGATCATCTACGTGCTCCACCTGCACTCTAACATGCTGCTGCTCCTCATTAGAACCAACTAGAGAAACATCTGTGGATAGGCTATCATTAAACATAACAGATTCATTGAAAACAATGCTCCTGCTCATGAAAGTCTTTTTAGTTTTAGGATTCCATAACTTATATCCTTTAACTCCAGAACCATAACCAAGAAACAGACACTTAATGGCTCTAGGTTCTAGCTTTCCATTATCAACATGAGCATAAGCAGTGTAACCGAAAACTCTCAACCGTGAATAATCAGAAGGCATACCAGACCATACCTCAATGGGTGTTTTCTTATTAAGTGGGATAGAAGGTGACTGGTTGATCAAGTAATAGGCGGTGTTAGCAGCCTCAGCCCAAAAATGCATGTTCATATGAGCATTGGACAGCATGCAACGAGCCCTCGAGATGATGGTTCGGTTCATGCGCTCAACCACACCATTTTGCTGAGGAGTGTATGGGATGGTGTGGTGCCTGACAATGCCTTCTTCCCTGCAGTAATCATTAAAAGCATCCGAACAGAATTTACCGCCATTGTCAATACGAAGCAATTTTACCTTCTTTTTAGTTTGCCTTTTTATCATAACTTTTCACTCTTTAAAAGTAGCAAAAGTATCATCTTTACTTTTTAGAAAGTAAGGCCACACTTTTCTAGAGTAATCATCAATAATGATAAGCATGTAACGAGCACCACCAGAAGGGGGCTTACGAGACGGCCCCCACAAATCAGCATGTACATAGTCAAGTGTACCTTTGGTAGTATGAATAGATGCATTGAATTTTACCCTCTTGTGCTTACCAAAAACACAGTGCTCATAGAACTTCATCTTACCCACAATGCAGCCATCCAGAAGGTCTATCTTGATCAATTCTGCCATACCAAGTTCACTCATATGCCCAAGACGTATATGCCAGATATTAGTCTTACTTGGTTCATCATTAGAAACAATAGCAGCAGTGACGGAACCATGTAAAGTACTTCCTCTAAGAACATATAACTTTATAGAATTCATATCATCTATCATATGAATGAGAGACCCTTTTGATACCTTACACACTCCACCTGAACCGGAGTGTTTGTACCCCTTAGCATCAAGTGTGCTAAGGGAGATGAGATTTCTGGCCATTCCTAGTATGTGTCTCACATCTTTCAGTGTGCGTATCATGCCATCATGCATCTTGATCTGAACGGAGCCAATGCCCACGATCTCACGTGGGTTGTTATATCCCATGCACATGACATCTCTACTCTGCACAGACTCGTAAGAACTGAACCAATCTCTGTTAGAGCATATATGAAACAAACATGAAGAATCAAGTATCCATTCATCATGACCAGCAACACAACTAGCAACACTACACCACAACCCACCTTTCCCTACAATTATGTGTTGGTAAATCAAGGGTTTTGGCAACACATAATGTGTTGGCAATTCTTTACTTTTTTAGCGTCACTTAAACTGTCGGCAATAGTAATGTAAGGCTACAACTTATATGTCGGCGTTTCTCCTTCCAACACATAAAGTGTCGGCGAAAGTTTTTAGACAAAAAAAGTGTCGTTGTAGCCTACCTAAACCACTGTCCAAGTGTCGGCGAAGGGGCTAAGCCACTAAAACAGGAGGCCCACCCTTCATTCCTTACTCCCTTTCCACTCACGCAGACTTTAGAAAAAAAAAGAAAAAACTCGCTAGCAGGGCTCCACTGCAGGGCGCCTCCAGGAGCTGGTGCCGGAGGCTAGTAGCTGGGTTGTTCACTAAGCCGCAGCCGCCCCCCTTCCTTCCCATTTTGGCGTCTCGAAGCCAGTAGATTAATCCTCTCTTGATCCACAAATCCCTCCCCTCTCTCTATCTCGCTCCCTGAAATCGAGGAGCGCGGGAGGATGCCGCAGATTGAGGCTCCTAGGGTTTGCCGGTTGGATTGGGGCTCCGATCCGGGCGTGCGGGCATGAGGATTCGGGAGCTCCGGGATGGGCTGGAGGTGGAGGACGATGAGCGGGAGGAGGAGGGATTGTGGGGTGGTGGCGGCGATGGGGAGGTGGTCGCGGTTGTGCGACTGCGGGCGAAGCGCGTGCTCGTCGGCGCCGGCGCGAGGGTCCTGTTCTATCCGATGCTTCTCTACAACGTGCTCCGCAACCGTTTCGATGGCGAGTTCCGCTGGTGGGATCGCGTCGACAAGGTGCTGATCTTTTGGCTGTCTCCAAGTTTATGTTCTGGTTTCGTTATTAGTGTTTAGGGGGTGCGATTTTGAGACATGTTTTTGGGGACAGCTAGCGGCCTAGTGTTGTGTGCCCGGTTAAATTTCATCAAATATACGTGCAGTCTTATTATTATTGAGGTGTAAGAGCTGATCAGTTAAATTGGTGATGGAATAATAATAGTCATTCCTTCTTAATGTACAATAGACATTTTAGCCTGATATATCCTTAACCCCCTCTATCTTCAGTATGTTTTGCTAGGTGCTGTTCCGTTCTCTAGCGATGTTCCCCGCCTAAAGCAACTTGGTGTAATAGGTGTTGTTACACTGAATGAAGCCTATGAAACTCTGGTTCCAACATCCCTATACCAGGTAGATGTTCCTTTACCTCTCGTAGCTGCAGGAGTAACTTTATTTGTCTCTGAACTTATAATGTTATTACTTGACCAAGAGAACTACAGGTTATATTCTAACCTAATAAGTATGTACATCGTGAACTTACTGACACTTAAGTTGGGAAGCTGTAGATCCAGCTTTAGGAGGCACTTATTTTTTAAGCCATTGTAGAAGTAGGCAAAAAAAAATCCTCGTCTTTGCATTCTGATGATGTACATCATTTCATTGCCTCCTTATGAATTGTGCAATCAACAAAATCACTTGGTTAGGTTGGCACTGGTGCACATGAGATAGAGAGGTAGGCAGGTAGCAAGCAAGATAGTGTTATGGTACCATACCATATCTGGCAGGTTTTACAACTTATGTCTGAATAATCATATAATTCTATTTTTCAGGCTCATGGAATCAATCATCTCGAAATTCCCACAAGGGGCTACCTGTTTGCCCCCTCCCTGGAGCATATTTGTCGGGCAGTGGATTTTATCCATTGTAAGTATGTTTTGAACCATGTTTTCATTTTCTTTTTGCTTCTTAGGGTTTTTGGAATTTTATGTGTGCTCCATTAATCCATCATCAGGCAACTTGTCTGGATGATGTCATCTCAGTTTTAGGTTGCTAATTTAGTGGTGTCAGTTCAGATCTGGCAAGTAGTTGTAGTGGTCAGCTACGGTTTATGCAATGCGTCATCTGTGTTACTTTGATATTATCTTTGGCTGTTGTTGGGCATTTTGTCAGCTTGAATGTAAAGGCTTATTCTTCAATTGAATTATGATTGCTATTATAAAGTTGTACTCCCTTCCAAATTATAGGTCACTTCAGCGTTGTAGGAAAATTCACCAACATCATTTCATTAAATCCACCATGAAATATTTCTTGATAGTTTTCTTATTTTGTGCTGCATACATCAATGTATTTTTCTATAACCTGGTCGAAGTTAGAGAATTTTGAATTAGGACAAAGCTAAAGTGATCTATAATCTATAATTTGGAACAGAGGGAGTCTTTTTTCAGTTATCATGATGCATGTCAGATGTGACAATGCTGTGAACTAATCCGTATGGTGTGATTAAAAGTGGTAGTTCTTTAATTAGTCAAGGAGCAGGAAAGATAGCTTATAAGCTGTGCTAACCATTGTTGTCAATTGTCATTGGTATTAGTTTATAAGATTTGTACTATGCATTTCTATTTGACATTAATGCTATTTGACATCAATTGACATTAATTGTCATTGGATGCTCTTTTTCCAGGTAATGAAATGCAAGGTGGTAGCACCTATGTCCACTGTAAGGCTGGAAGGGGACGAAGCACTACTATAGTTTTGTGTTTTTTGGTAGCACCTATGCTCTTTTGGTACTTATTTAATGCAGATCAAGTATAGAAATATGTTCTGTTCTTGCATGGTAGTGTTACAGAATCTTCTGCAGTAGTGTACAGAATTTTTAGTTTACTCGTTTTATTTTAGTTAAGTTTTCAGTTTGACTTTAGGTTTCAGAGTATATAGACTTTAGTTTCAGGTTCAGTATAGTTATTAGTTCATTTTTTAATTAACTCTAGTTTTGTTTTAGTGTCGTTTTTTAGTTCTAGTTCAGTTTGCAGATTTCAGGTTCAGTTCAAATCATATTTAGTTCAGGTTCAGTATTGTAGAATCTAGGTTTATGATTTCAAGTTCAGTTTAGTCAATTTTTTTAGTGGTCTTTTTTCAGCTTGTTATTCAGTCCATTGTGTTGTCGGATAGCCTATAGTAATCGTTGTAGTTCAGTCCTCTTTTCAGTTTTTTGTTTTTCAGTTCAGGTTCATTGTATGAGTTTTAGTCTACTGAATCTAGTTCACTTCAGGTTCAGCGTATGAGTTTCAGTTTAATGCATTTGGCTTCAGAGTTCAGGTTCCTGCACTTGTTTTCAGTATACTACATTAGAGTTTCAACTAGCTGCAATAGAGTTTGAGTGAAGTTGCAGTGAACTACATTATGTTGATTTGTAGAATCTAGGTTTATGATTTCAGGTTCAGTTCAAGTCCATTACATTATATTTTCAGTTTCAGTTCAGGTTCACTTTTTTCAGTCCAGTGAATCTAGGATTCGTTTTCAGTCTAGTAACCTGCATTAGACTTTCATTGAACTGCAGTAGATTTTGAATGTTTAGTATTTCAGTTTCATTGCAATCTGTAGTTTGTTTCAGAGCTGCAGTGGGTGTGTTTTCTCATGTCTTAGTCCTCTTAAGCATTGCAATCCACAGTTTTGTTTCCAGAGCAGCAGTGGGTGATTTTCTCCTGTCTTACTTATTCCTTTTTCTAGCTACAGTAGTAAAAAATTCAAGTACCCATTATGACTTTTAATTGGCTGGTAGCTTTCTGTGCAAACTGGCAGCCTCAATGTCCTTATATTTGTTCAGTAGCAATTTCACTCTGTTCTTTCATTTGTTCCTAGTCCAAGTGGCATGTTGCCTCTCTCTCTCTCTCTCTCTCTCTCTCTCTCTCTCTCTCTCTCTCTCTCTCTCTCTCTCTCTCTAATTCATTGCCAGAAATTAGCCATGTTTTGGTCTCACAAGCAGAATTTTGTTTGGGTTGTGTACATAAGTACATTAGGAGGTATTCAGCTTGGAAAACCTAAGACCATGTACAATTTGTCCAGTAATATATATTCCGTCTAAGTTTTAATTGCACCAAGGCAATCATCATTTTTATTTTTCATTATCCTAGTTTCAGTTTAAGTAACTCAACCCTATCATGTTTCAGGTACTAAGTTTAAGTAACTTCGTGCATCAGCTGTAGCTTGGCTTGATCAGAAGCAGCTGCTGATTGCTTGATTCAGCTGCAGCACCATCATTCTAGTGTCATTTGCTCCCGATTATCTCGGGCTCATGAACTGCATTTGGAGATCCAGAGGCAAATGATTTCTCAAGCGGCAACACAAGCATTCTGTAACTGACTAATCTATATCTTGGACCTATATGACTCTATGTACTATGATCATCACTTGACCTGCTGTATGTATATATATATATATATATATATATATATATATATATATATATATATATATATATATATATATATATATATATATATCAAGTTGGTGTATGTATGGAAGATCTAATATATTATTTATGGAAAAATCAAGTGAATTTGTTCAATGTGATGCCTTCTATATGAGCAAAAGTGGATTTGTCAAATTATTTTAATTGTAATTATATCTATGCAGTTTTGCCGACAGTTTTTTTTGGCAGGGTATGGTTTGTAAAATACTCTGGAAATGGTTTGGCCAACATACAAACTATCGGGAAAGGTCTTAACTGTCGGCAAAAGGTTAACTGTCGGCAAAGGTTTCAACTGTCGGCGTAGGTAGACCTTTTGCCTACACATCAAGTGTCGGGGATTCTGTTAACTGTCGGCAAAAGTTTCGCCGACGGCTTCTAGCGCGACTGTTTCTAAACTGTCGGCAAAACTTTTCGCGGGAGGTTATCTGTCGGCAAAGGTGCCCTTTGCCTACAATAGAAAGTGTCCGTAAAAGTATGTTGTGTTATAGTGCAAGAACAATAAGAACGTCTCCTGAATCAGAACTATCAACAGCAGAGACAACAGAGGCCTTACCATCACCATCAGATTTATTTTTCGGTTTATACATACCGTTTCTTTTCCCCTTATTATGCAGCTTCCAACAATCATCAATGATATGAGTATCTTTCTTACAATACCTGTAGAACTTATCCCTGCCTCTGGACTTCGAACGGCCTTTACCGTTCTTGCTCTTGTCTCGATTATTGTTGTTGTTGTAGGTTTTCTGCTCGGGCCTGCCTCTAACCTGCAACACTTCGCCCTTGGAGGACGACACGTCAGACTGAACCATACCTTTCATCTTCTCCCTCGATTGGAGGGCCTCATATACTTTCGCAAGGGTTAGTTCATTACGGATTAATAGTATGGTATCTCGGAAATTTGCAAACGAACTAGGCAGTGAGCATAACAGTAGAAAAGCTAAATCTTTATCATCATATTTTACCTCCATTGACACTAGGTCGGCAACGATCTCCTTAAAGATCGATAAGTGGTTCATCACCGAACCACCTTCTTGCAGCTTGTGCGTGAACAACTTCATCTTCACGTGCATCTTACTGGAGCCAAAGTTCGATTCCAGCTTGAGCCAAAGTTCTGCGGGAGTTTTCTCCTGCAGCACTTCTTGCAAAATATCATTATGTAGATAAAGTTGAATCAGAGACAGAGCCTTATGATCCTTCTTCTTCTCTTCAGCGGTCTATGACTTCTGCCCTTTGCCTTCAAAACCATCCAGCGCCTCATCAAGATCCGAAGATTGTGCCAGAATCGCCCGCATCTTGACTTCCCACAGCGCAAATCTCGTCTTGTAATCCAGCAGCGGTAGATCAAACTTCATCGATGCCATCGTGAAACCCTAATGTGAAACCAAGCTCTGATACCACTTGTTAAAACGATAGGCAATATAAACGATGAAGAACAGTAGATCAAACAAAGGGGACACGAGATTTTAACGTGGAAAACCCTCCCAAGGAAGAAGGGAAAACCATGGGCACCAGCCAACAAATCTTCACTATATCGGGTGAGGTTACAAACGTCGGGTCTTTACAACTTTTCTTATCCCAAGACGACGGCTTACAGGAAGTATATATAGAGATGAAAAACCCCTAATAGGTGATGATCCGCTTCGCTTCGGCCCAAGCCTCCTGGCGACGGGCCTCGTTTCGCTGCGTCAGAAGCTAGCCTTTATCTTATACATAACTGAATTTGGATCACAACTCAACAAGTGTTGGCCTAAGAAAACCGCCAGTGTAGACTATTTATAGTGGCGTTATTTAACAGAAAGGTCTGTAATAAAACTACTATAAATATTACTTCTTCCTCCCCGACAAGGAACTGTTCTGCCGAGCCATCTTCTATTGGTGGCGAACTTGGAGGTCCAAATATCACAAGATACAAAGGGAGAGGTTGTGCTCTTCATTTCTTTGAAGGAGGTCGCTCAAGAAGGTCAGTTAACGCACAAACATACAGCCGCGGCAAAAGCTAACTAGCATCCGATCCGATTGATGTGTGGGGTATATTTTTGGCGTCAACAGCGTCCACACTGAAATTCTCCAATAGGTCGTTGATCTTTAAATAATTTTTGTACATGTACATACATATATATATATATATATATAGGGAGAGGCTATTCAGAGACCAGCTACAGAATAAGTTATTCTGTAGCCACCTGCATTTACCATAATTTTATATACTAATTTACGATAATGTCAATATATATTTACTATAGTTGGGTTACTATAATACACGGGGATATTTACCATAACGTTGTAGTAAACCACTTAGTAAGGAGTTACTATAATCTCATAAATTAACATAGTAATTATCGTAACTCAAAGTGGCTACAGAATAAGTTATTTTGTAGCCAGCTATAGGGTAGTAGTTCTCTATATATATATATATATATATATATATATATATATATATATATATATATACTATGCTCAAGTAAACTAGAGGATAACTCCATGCAAAATTTAGTACTGACCCTATCTAGTTTTCTTTGCTCTTTAATTAATAATCTGAACTAGACATTGTAAGGGCGTGGACTAGGTCTCGTAAGCAATAATATCCTTAAATATAATCTACTAGCAAAACTGATATTACGTAATTCTTCAGTCCAGCATGACAATATACAATACAATAATGCATGATGGCGAAGTGAGGATTTATCACCATGATTATTCCTAAGTCTGTCCACTATATATTCTCTGTGCAGAGATGCCGTCAGCTAGCGTGTCAACAGGTACCACTAACAACCCCGGAAAGCAGCAGGACCACACATGCATGATACACGGGTGCTGAGTTGCTGACTTGACTTGGCCTCCAGCTAGCAGTCAGTCAATCATACTGTATTACTGTATCTACATGATCACATGTTAAGCATGCAACGTCCATGTAATTTTTTTGAGGGAAGCGTCCATGTAATTAACCCTAGAGACCGCCATCAAATCAATCGAACAACATGACCCATGTACAACCCCGGACCAGCCCAGCCCACGTCCCCTACCTGGATATCGACCCGGCCCAGCCCAGCCCTCTATGGAGCCCTATAAAAGGCACCCCATCCTCTCCATCTCAGCTTCGTGCCAGCTTGAGCATGTTCCACTTTGCTAGCCAGCATACTTAATTACACGTAGCTAGCTAGCTTACTCAGCTGTGGTGCACTCTGCGCTAGCCAGCTGGTGTGTGTAGGCCGAGTGTAGGTATCAGCTAGCTATAATCCTCGCCGTTCCGGCGACCATGGCGGCGAAGCAGCAGGCCGTCGCGGCCTCCGGCCACACCAAGATGGGGGAGGAGAAGCTGATCATCCGGCCGGAGAAGGTGAGGTTCATCGACGTCCTGTCGATGCTGTTCCTGCGGCGCCCCATCACGAGCTACGCGTTCGTGGAGGCCGGCGACCGGACCGCCGCCGACTTCGGCAGCACGCCGGGCGACTGGCTCGTCGTGCTCACGCAGCTCATCCAGAAGGCGCTGGAGGCCGCCTACTACCCGGCGCTCGTGATCGGCGCCGTCGTCGAGTTCCTCCTCAACTTCGTCGCGCTCAACAATGGCATACTCGGCATCTTTCTCAACATCTTCAAATGTACGTTGGTACACATGCATGAACGGTTTATATACATATACATGAACTAACATCGATCGCTAATAAGGTTATATTGTTTTGATCTTGTTAATAATTCATAAACACCGACGTTATATTTATAACATAACTTGATATTTATGTAACGACAAACATGGCACAAATGTATGAATGTACTGCGTGCTAGCTAGCTAATAAGGCTTTGCACATGATCAACTGAATAACCAGCTTCTGGACCTTTCAAAAAGAACTTCTGGCTAATTTGAAACAAATATAATGCAATTTAAATCACAAAATGAAGAATGGTCTATAAGCACATGTTCTAATTACTCAACACTAAGTCAACGCCGTGTTATAACATGCATCGAGAGAAAAATGCATATTGCTGTGTGCGAACGTCACAGTATGTCGTCCGTCATCAAAAGGCCGGTAAAGTCACAGAACAGTACAATATGACCCCAGAACGTCTCCCTCTCTTCCTCTCCTCATTGTCTTCCCATTCCTCATCTTTATTTATAGATTCTTTTCATTTCTTTTGTTACAATTTGTTTTTTTTCTTTTTCTTTTTGTTTCTCTCTTCATTACATATCCTTTTGCTAAGCTTTCTGTGTTAGTTTAAGGATTTGTTTGTGCTTAGCTCTTTGTTTCTCACATGTAGATTCTTTTTTCTTCGAACCATAATTAATAGAATCATTATCTTTTTGCAAGGAAAGGTAACCATTTGTTTGTGTTTTTTATTTTCTCTTCTTTATGGTTTCCCTTTCCATTTTTTTGTTAGTTTAGGCAAGCATGTGTCTTGGACAAGATCGAGCTCACAGAAAAACTGCCCACACCTGCTCCTCAATTTTGTATTGTCCATTTGGCAAGTTTTGTTTGTCGTTCAAATGCATGACACTTGCACACATACAGTATGATGAGAAGATAAGTTTGCATAGTAATCCAACACACGCATCCAAGATCGGATGCATGAATATATAATTTCAAAATAGTGATTAAATTATAAATGCCAAGTAAGCCCCGTGCATCTTTATTAAAAATTAAGAAATGCCAATGGACGCTATGGGCAGGTAAGCTGGTGATCCCACACCGGGAGGCGCCCAACTTCCGGTCCATGATCGGGCTGATCGACGGCAGGACGGAGCTGAAGCCGCTGCCGGCCGGGGGCGGCCCCGAGGACCGGCGGCTGCAGGTGGTGGGCGTCTCTGCCACCGGCGACGACGACTACTACGTGGACGTGGAGAGCGGCGGCGGTAGCACGGGCACGGCAGTGGTGCCGCTGGTGCAGCAGCAGTACGTGAACGGGCGGCTGATCCGGCTGCGCACCTTCAGCATCTTCGAGGTGAGCATGATGGCCGCCAAGATCGCCTATGAGAACGCCGCCTACATCGAGAACGTCGTCAACAACGTCTGGAAGGTACGGTTTTATATTACAGACGACCTATAGCTAGCTACAGATTGTTGAACGATTATTTGGAAATCATACAGAAATTTTAATTAATTTGGGCAGGAAGTTAGGCAAATTTAAAATCATTTTTTTGGAATAAAAAAAAGAAAATCACATTTTTCGCATAGTAAAATAATCTTTTTGGGATCTCAAATGACAAGATGATTCTTTCATGGGACGACAACGACAAACGAGTTTCCATCGTCGTTCAGTTCCTGCTCCTGGACAGCTAGACTTAATAACCAGTGGTCTCTGTATTTATCTCCAAATTAAAGAGAGAAATAAATTGGTCTGAATTTTTGCTCCAAGCCCAGCAGCAAATGGTTGTTCAGATCGGTTGCACACTTGCACCATCCATACTTGCAGTTCTGTGAATAACACATGGATTTTTTTTTTAACCTGATGCATGAGTCCTGATGAGAATAAACTGTCAACTTGTCAATTATGCATGACGACGGCAACACTAGTGCAGAGTTGTAGGTATCAACAAGGACACCAATCATTTTGGGACAAGTAGACAACTTCTTCCATGCATCAATCAAAGCCATGGACGACGCTAGCTAGCGCTTGCAATCTGGAGTTTCTTCGATCAAGATCTATGCATACGTACCTGCCCCATATATATAAAAACGTTCACAAGTCACTGCTGACTGTCACTATCTCACTCACTCCATAACCACGTGCATATAACTAATCTGTCATAAACAACTCTTAGATGCCACTTGCCACACGCACTGTCGTCTAATATGGCCACATTAATTAATTATATGATGATTAAATTGTATATACATACAATATTCTCCAAGTGCCAAGAAATTACCGCCCATATGATGATCTACTCTAGTAGTATTTGTTAATAACAAGCTAATGGATCTTGGTTCCATCTCTGCTGTGTGTCTGAATTTGCAGTTCCACTTCGTGGGTTTCTACAACTGCTGGAACAGTAAGTTCAATTCGATGCAATAATTCATATATATGCGGAGTGAAACAATTCAAATAATCAAGATCTACCTGGATGAAATATGCAGAGTTTGTGGGCGACCACACGACGCAGGCGTTCGTGTTCACCGACAAGGCGAGCGACGCGAGCGTGGTGGTGGTGTCGTTCCGGGGCACGGAGCCCTTCAACATGAGGGACTGGTCCACGGACGTGAACCTCTCATGGCTAGGCATGGGCGTTCTGGGCCACGTCCACGTCGGCTTCCTCAAGGCGCTCGGACTCCAGGAGGAGGACGGCAAGGACGCCGCCAAGGCGTTCCCCAAAGCCGCCCCCAACGCAGTCCCGGGCAAACCCGTCGCCTACTACGCGCTGCGCGAGGAGCTCAAGAAGCAGCTCAAGGCGCACCCGAACGCCAACGTGGTGGTGACCGGCCACAGCCTGGGCGGCGCGCTGGCGGCGATCTTCCCGGCGCTGCTGGCGTTCCACGGGGAGCGCGACTTCCTGGACCGCCTCCTGTCCGTGGTCACCTACGGGCAGCCGCGCGTCGGGGACAAGGTGTTCGCCGACTACGTGCGCGCCAACGTGCCCGTGGAGCCGCTCCGCGTGGTGTACCGCTACGACGTGGTGCCCCGTGTCCCGTTCGACGCGCCGCCCGTCGCCGAGTTCAAGCACGGCGGCACCTGCGTCTACTTCGACGGCTGGTATAAGGGCCGGGAGATCGCTAAGGGAGGCGACGCGCCGAATCCGAACTACTTTAACCCCAAGTACCTGCTGTCCATGTATGGCAACGCCTGGGGCGATCTGTTCAAGGGCGCCTTCCTGTGGACCAAGGAGGGCAAGGACTACCGCGAGGGCGCCGTCTCGCTGCTCTACCGCGCTACCGGCCTGCTCGTGCCCGGCATCGCGTCGCACAGCCCGAGAGACTACGTCAATGCCGTCCGCCTCGGCAGTGTCGCCACGGGCAAGGAGGAGGTCTGATGTCACCATCGATGACCACGAGAGCTAGCTAGCTAGCTTGGCTTTGGATGTCACTGCGTGTGTCGGTGTGTGGATGGACTGTGCAGCAAGAGGAAAGCAAGCTGGCTGTGACGTACTGCGTGTGTTCATTTCCATGTGTATCATTGCAATAATTGGATGAAATAAACAGCATTAAGCTTCAGTATTATTGAATATATGCATATCCACTCTCCTCTACATGATCATGCATGAACATGAACATGGCACGGCAGGCCACGTTGCTGAACAGTTCTAGTGCTTGGAAGAATGTATCAAAACTGTGAAGCATGTCCATGTGCACTCTTGTGTACTTCCCAGCTGTGAGTTGTGACTGCTTGCCTCTTGTCGCGAGACGATTCAGACTGTGCTCACTGTTCTGTTCAGCAGATCATCACTGAACTAAGGGCCCGTTTGGTGCGGATTCGGCAGCTCCGGCTCCCACTGCATTTTTTACTGTAAACAGCACTGTGTGACACTGTTAACCAGAGCTGATTTCCTCTCTCGTCTCTCCTCCGAGAGCCGATGGAGCTGAAAAATTTGGCTTCACCGGCTCACATGCCTGGACAATTTATTATTATAATATGCACACATGCCTCGTCTGCTTATTTTGTTTTTTTAAGGTGTACAATTCACATGGTTGGCCTATAGCAGACGTCAAATTAAAATGCCTTTTAATTTTCTCCCAAGTTGGGACAATGTGATATTTCTTTGTGACGGTAGATAAGAAGGTACAATATAAATTAAAAAATACAATAAAAATAGTAATACGATATCGATCATTGTTAAATCAACAAGGGTCGTAGGCAGTAGTTTCGTTGGTCTTGTGTAGCGCTGTTTGGAATTTGCTGTGGTCAGGGCTGCTATTTGTTATCTATATCAGGAGAGCGGATATGGGCAGAACAGCGGAATGCCCACGCATCTCATAGCCTGCTTTTGTATTGGGCCCAAGAGCCCAGCGTGCCAAGGACTTGCATATAATGCATGGCCCATGAGTATCTTGTTGCATTCCTCTTCTACTACCTGGTTGTCACCTAATGGGAACAATTGAATGTGATCGGTTTTTTTATTTTTTATATTTATATATAGGATATAGGAGTCCTTCTTTGTGTTGCCTAATGGCACCAAAAGATCTGCAATATCATGTGTTGGAAGGCGAGGGGACTCAATGACGAGGGAAAATGATCTAGCATTAATTCGTAATCATTTCATCAGGGGCAGTGGATGTGTGTCTACAAGAGACAAAGATGGAAAATTGGACTCCAATATTTCTCAAATAAATAAACGTTACCGACATCATTTTACATGATCGTTTCATCTGAGGTTATTTAAAAAATTCAAAAAATAAATAAAATTTAAAATGTGAGATTTTCAAACAGAATTGATGGGATCTAAATGATTTCAAATGAAAAGTCATCAAATACAAAGTTGTACATCTCTTCAAGGTATATAACGTTGATATAAAGTTGTCTTCATCAGGCTTTGTTTGAAAAAGTTATGAATTTGACTGTGCTACACCAATTTTTAGAGAGACCTCTAGTTCCAACTGCCTTCGCAAATCGATTTCTAGAGACGGGTCTAGATTCAGCCGTATCTAAAAATAGGGGCATTTTTAACAATTGATTTCTAGAGCTGGTCGTTTTAGGAACTATTTTTGGAGACGATTCTAGATAGAGCCACCTCCATTGAAAAATTAGAGGCGTTACTAAAAATCAATTTTCGTTGTAGTGCAGGCCGTTCAAATGGAGATAGATTCGGAGAAGTACATTTAATTAACAGAAAGGACTACAGGGAGGGTGCCGTCTCAATTGCCACTCTACCGCGCCACTGGGCTGTTGGTGTGCCTGGCCTGGCATCGCGCAGCTTGCAAGACTACGTGAACGCTTAAGCACTAGAAACATTCTTAGAACAAGGAGTATGAATCTAGAATCCTACAACTGCGAGCTCTGCTCTCTCTCGGCTGAAGAAACGGTTCAACACCTTTTCCTACATTGCCATTTTACTCATCAATATTGGGGTCTACTGAATCTGATTACCTCCCCAAATGATGGAATCTTTGAGAATGTATTGGCCTTCAAGGATCATATTCACTCCCAATTTTTTATGGTGGCTGTTATCCTCATGTGCTGGACGATTTGGATGGCTAGAAATGATCTGATCTTCAATGGAAATCAGATAAGCTTGCAATACTGCAGAGGATTCTTCTTCAAGGAAATTCTGCTGGTCTCCTTAAGGGCGAAAGCAAGCCTTTCAGTACTTTTTGATCAATGCATTCAGAGTCTTTGACTGATCCCGGCCTTAGTCATATCTTGAACGTTCGGCTGGCTGGTTACCAGCTGGCTGGCTGGTTTCATCTCTCACGAAATCACTGTTCACGTTCTGTCAGAACAGTATTTTTCTCTCACAGCAATCAGCCGGAACAGTATTTTTCAGTCCTGCCGAACATGCCCATCTTTTTTGTTTCTTTTTGTCTCTTGAATTTACTCTTTCCCTTAATTTTAATTAATAAACTGTCTGTAGAGGCTGCGGCCCCTCCGGTTTCCTTAAAAAAAAAAAGACTACCTGAACGCCATCCGCTTCAGCGGCATCGCGACGGGCAAGGAGCTATGATGATATTGAATTCTTCATGATCTGCTAGAGCTACCTACTATGAGCGGTATGAAATAGAGGAATAAGGGTTATTAGCTTTTTGCTGCAACTGCGTGGTCATTTTTTCCTGGTGTATCTTAGCAATAATTAGAACAAGTGCTGCTTACGTGGACATGGCAGGCCATGTCGCTGAACAGTTTAAGGGCTTACGTGGACACTAGTCCGTTCGCTTATTGGTTTCAGCCAAGGCTTATCAGCCATGATACAGTATTTTTCTCTCACAACAAACCAGCATCAACTGGGCTTATCAGTCCAGAAACCAACCAACGAACAGGCCAACATATCAAAACTGCCAAAAGCATATCCATGTGCACTCTTGTACTCTGCTGTGACATTGTGATCACAGTTGAGCAGATCAGTGAACTAGCCATGGTAACTCAACACCACCTCACTTGTCTCGCTATTTCATATTCTTGTTCTAGAAAAAATGAAACCATGGCACCTAAGCCAAGGTCATGGGAACTGCCAAGTACCTTTTAAATTATTGTTTGCACATGATTTGACTGGGCATGCCTGCCTCCTCTTCCTCTTTATTTTATTTTCTCCTGAGGTGAATAATGCACATGCTTAACCTAGCAGACGCCAGAGTGCCTTTTAATTTTCTCATGGTGGGACAATAAGGGATATTTCTTTGATATGGTAGATAAGAAGGTAACAATATGAAGTAAAAGATACAAGCAAAATATTAATATGATTCTGTTTGTGGTTAAATGAACAAAAGGTCGGCAGACTATAAATCTGTATGACCTTTCTTACTTTCTTACAATGGTCAAAACATGGGAACAGAGAGACTGAAAGAGCAAAGGTGGAGAAATTGATGAAAAAGGGAGCTGAGTTCTAATCTTCTACTTGTATTAATTTTCTATGACGACTCCTGTATCTCCAGCTCAAGTTACCCAAATTTCCCTGTTCTGTTGTGCATACGTCTTTTCTTTTTCTTAAAAAAAAACTGTTTTGTGTGTTAGGTTTTGGCTGCATGAAAAAAGGATAGTAATGGGAGGTGCCAGGACATTCAACTGGTTGCGTGGGTTGCTGAGAATCAGTCGATTGTTCCTTCAAGGACATCTGGCAACGTTTCTTGCACTACTACAACAGTTTTACTGCAGGCGGGCGTTTTTAGATTTCTGAGGCGGGCATCACGTCTGCCTAAGTCAAAACAATTGTGCAAATCGGTTTTTTCCTAGGCGCTCCGGCGCTCGCCTTCGAAAAAACAGAAAAAAGAAAAACCCATGACAAGCCCATCCATGGCCCGCAGAGCCCATCCACAGCGTCGACGCCGCCGCCCTCCTCGTCGTGCCTGCCGCAGTCAGAGCTCGGGCCACCGCCAGATCTGCCGCTGGAGCTCGAGCCCCAGCCAGATCTGCCGCCGGAGTTCGGGCCACCGCCAGATCTGCCGCCGGGAGAGGGACCCGAGAGCGCTGCGCCGGAGGAGGAGGGGGCCAGGCCCCTCCTGCCGCGCCGGTGGAGGAGGGGGGCCGGCCCTGGCACGGAGAAGGCCGGGCCGCCGGAAGAGGAGCGTGTAAGGGAGATGGGAAAGGGAGCCTCTCCGGGCTATGCCGCCGGATCCAGCGGTGACGGAGGGACCACAAGATCTCGCGAGCCCGCTGCGCCACTGCCGTATCCTGCTGGAGGGCGCCGCGCCCGCTGCGCCACCGCCGGAGAAGTGAGAGAAGGAGGGACGGTTGCGCCACCACCGGAGAAGTGCGGGAGGGAGAAGTGACCGGAGAAACGAGGGAGAGACCGCTGCAGGTGTACGGAGGGAGAGACCGCTTTCCATATGTTTCTGTTTTTGGCCGCAGTTTCTATATGTTCTAGTATTTTAAGAAACTGGGTTTTGTATTTGTCAGCATTTGTTTTATCTTCGATGGTTGTCAGTATTTTGTTGTTGGTGCATGGTTGTCCGTATTAGATTCGATGTTTTCTAGGAGTAGTATTGTTGTCGGTGCTTTTTAGTATTTTTCTTTTCACGCCTTCTATCTCCCGCTACAAGCTGAACAATGATTTCACGACTCTCTTTACACTGATGCATCAAGGGGTTGTTTGGTTCCCACGGACTAAACTTTAGTGTTTGTCACATCGAATGTTTGATACTAATTAAGAGTATTAAATATAGGCTAATTATAAAACTAATTGTATAAGCCATGACTAATTCACGAGACGAATCTATTAAGCCTAATTAGTTCATGATTAACGAATGTGATGCTACAGTAAACATATGCTAATCATGGATTAATTAGGCTTAATAAATTCGTCTCGCAAATTAGTCACAGTTTATGCAATTAGTTTTATAATTACCTTATGTTTAGTTATTCTAATTGATATCCAAATATTTGATGTGACAAGAACTAAACTTTAGTCCATATATCAAACACCTCGTAATCCACCGATCATCTACTGCTGCAACAGCGAGTACTTTGAGGCCATCTCTGCTCCGCCGACAGGTAATATCTATCACTGGTCACTACAGTAGAAGGCGACACAGAAAAGAGAGAATTATGTATTTGGCATTGAAACAAATCAGTCTTTCATATTTGACACTTAAAAATTTAAACTCTCTTATTTTGGGCTAATCCATTGTAACAGTAGTGTTTGGTAATGTTAATTTTTGTTTTTCTATGTTTAACATGGTAACCTTTTTAGGCCTTTAGAGCAAGCTTTGTGCTTCGTTTCTTGGCCAAATACTAAGATAATAGCACTACTAAAAATGATTTTTACAGATCTCCTTTTTCTAGAGGGCAGCTCTATCAAGAATTGTCTCTAAAAATAGTTTCAGAAATGACACAATTGGTGTTTTTAGCTGCCTCTAAAAATACCCTCTATTTTAAGAGGAGGATGGAAACACCAACCACCTCTAGAAATGTGATTTTCTAGAGGTGGTTGCTCTTTCTAGCTGTCCCTAGAAATGCCCTCTATTTCAAAAGGAGGTTGGAAACACCAACCACCTCTAGAAAATGCTCTATTTGGGTGGCAGACACCTCTAGATCCCTAGAGGCATTTCTAGATGTGGTTGGCAACGTGGCTCATCTCTAAAAATAGGTATAGCAAAAAAATATTACTTTTCCAAGTCAAATCAAATAAAGACACTTTATATGAAAGTTGTAGAGATCGAAGAGATCTATAACTTCTACAACTTTGTAGTTGACGATATTTTCGTTTAAGATCGTTTAGTGTCTCAAAATTACATTTTAAATTTTTGGATTTTGAAATATAATTTTTAATTTTTTTCAAATGATCTAGGATGAACGTACACGCAATACCCAAGAGAACTAAAATTTTGCAGCTCCAACTTTTTAATTTGAATTGTTTAGGGGCCAAACTATTCAATACAAGATTAATCAAAGTTAATATAGGAAAGCATGGTATATGTAGTCACAACTAATTGTTTAGTGTAGTGGTAAGGGTGGGTCGCGTGAGGCTAGTGGCGCTGAGGTCGAATCCTACGCACGCACAATAATTTTGTTTGCTTTTCCAGAAGGTGCTCCCTAATAGGCCGGCTCTCGAGGCTTTCTTAGAGCGCAAACTCAAATAGGCGGTTGTCCGTGCTCCAACGGCACGACCCTGCAGTCCAAGAGCTCGCCGGCGTTAGGGTTCCAGGGTTAGGCGATGTCCTCACCGGCAGCTCTAGAAGGGGGTTTTGGGGTAGTGGCTGCGACACGGTAGTAGAGGCGGGTGAGATGGCGGCGGGGCGGGGTGGCGGGGGAGCCGTCCACAGGGGCGGTGGGAGATGGCGGTTCGGTGCCCTGTGATTAGGGGAGGACGGGAGGTGGGTGGCACGGCGAGGCAGCGGGAGCCGCCGGCCGCAGATGGTGGAAGCCGTAGGCGAGGGCGGGGGCGAGGACGAGGATGGCGTGGTTAGGCGCTGGTCACGCATGCGGGGCTGGGTTGCACGCTCCCCTATTGCGCGACGGGTCGTGCGTTATCTGCCTCCCTCTTAGAGGGCACCTTCAGGATTTTTATTTTTGATGACTGGCTTTTATTTTCTAGAAAATGATTTTTAGAGGTAGGCTATCTTTCTCTGATTTCTAGAGACAATGGAGTAGAGACCGTTGGAAGACCTGCCTATAGAAATCGATTCTAACCGTAACTGAAAATGCTTTGTGTGATAGTGTAGATTACCCGCCTTAGTCATTATGAAAACAACATAAAGCAATTCCTAATAAATATGTATCTAAATTACTTACATATGTTATTATGAAAGATAATAATTTAAGGTAACCCATAAGTTGCACATTTCTTCATTATAATAAATAATCAAATTACGCAACCCATTAGTTTTCATCTAAATTAGCTACCTTGCCATGACTAAAAATAAACAAAATTATCCACTCAAACCTTCGTTTAAGATATCAATATATGCTATTACGAAGAAGAACAAATAACCATAAACCCTGTCTATGTTTCAAATTTATCCACTTCTACCATTATTAATATAAAAAACAAACTCAAAGTACACATACATGTCGTTTGTCACCGGGCACACGAATAAACATACATGGATGAGTGAAAAATGTTGTTTTAATGAATGAGTGATATTTTTTTGCAACGGAAGCTTTTATTAAACCAAAGAACAGTACATCGAGTTGATAAACAGACTTTGGAACACTCCCTACCTCTGCCTGACCAAGAGGCACACAACATAAAGGAAACAAAAAAAATCTAATGACAGTCAACGTAGACTAGACCGCCACCCAAACACCCAGGAATAGAAGACCTTTGCCACCTGCTGCGAGACCACTACAGCTATACCCTGCATATCCGACCGTCGGAGAATATCCCAAAAACGGAGTCGATGGATAGCTGCATAAATAACCTGCAAAGGAGAATAATTTTTCCTTTTTAAAAACAATGTTATTCCTGTGCAACCATATAGACCAGGCAATCACTCCAGCTCCCAAAAGAACTAAAGACCTCAACTCTTTTTTTGACACCATATAGCCAACTACCAAACATATGCAATATACTTGGGGGTTTTGCTAAATTCAACGCTATGTGAGCAACGCTCTAGACCGATCGCGCAAAACGGCAATCAATAAACAAGTGTTGAATTGTCTCGTCCTTGTGACAAAAGCAACAAGTTTTGTTTCCTTGCCATTTGCGCTTAATTAAATTATCCTAACACAACACCTCACCTGAGATACCACAAGAAACTTTTAAACTTAAGGGGAGCTGAATGAGTGATACATATATATTTCTATATATTAGCAATTATAAAAGTGTTTCCTTAATAAATCTTATATCAATAATATAGACAATTCACTTTAAATTATAATAATACCCCACTTTCGGGGTGGGATGAAGAGACGTGAGAGAAGATGAGGGAAATGGGTTGGTTGGCTGGGCCGAAGTCACATTTTGGCCATTGTTGTGGTAGGGTTAATGTTTAGGGCGTTTTTGGTTCAAATAGATTTTATGTGCATGTAATGTTGAATTTGACAAAGTCAACCATTCAAATGAATATCCAATTAACCCATTAGACTCCGAATGATTCATGCATGGTCCAACACACATCATATACACAAATTAATTTAGAAAATGAGAGGGCTGAGAATCGACTTATGATTGGTATAATTCTATATTTACGAATTCAAGCATCACACCTTTTTTTTGGCAAACAATAACATAGCACAAATCTGCAGTTTGTTACACGGCCGTGCCTCAAATAATCTTGTTTCTATTTATTTGTATGACGCAGAATACCTTTAGGGAGAACCTACTCTGTACTACTCTATATAAATTATATATTTTTTTAGAAACTCTATATAAAAGATTAATACAACAACACAAGTACATGGCAGAAAATACCTATTCACTACTGGACACGGGTTCTTTGCCGAGTGCCCTAAACACTCGGCAAACCCAAGTTTGCACTCGGCAAAGAGTTTGCCGAGTGTTACACTCGGCAAAGACCCGCCGGCATAGCTTTTGTCGGCAAAGGGTTCTTTGCCGGCAAAGGGTTCTTTGTCGAGTGCAATATATCAGGCACTCGGCAAAGCCTTTGCCGAGTGCCACGTCAGCACTCGGCAAAGAAAAGTTGACCTAACGGAGACCGCCCGTGTGACGTCCCCTTTGCCGAGTGGTGACGTGTCGGGCACTCGGCAAAATATTTTTTTTATTTTTTTCCAAAAAATTCTTTGCCGAGTGCCACGGCGTCGGCACTCGGCAAAGTGCCCAGTTTTGCCGAGTGCTATGGACCGAGGCACTCGGCAAAGTGCCCAGTTTTGCCGAGTGCTTTGGATGAGGCACTCGGCAAAGTGCCAAGTTTTGCCGAGTGCCATGACTATAGCACTCGGCAAATCTAGGACCTGAGCCAGTTTTGCCCAGTTTTGTCGAGTGCTTTTTTGCTTCCCATCTTTACAGACAAACAAATCACATATTCACAACCATCACATGCCTAGAATTACAATATATATCACATAAATGCCTCGTCCATAGCAATATCCATCACAATATCCATCACATACACGATATAGATCACAATGTATATCACATTCACATCCATCACAATATCCACATCCAACACAACCATCACAATATCCATCACAGGATCCAACACAAGTCTAAGTCCATGAAACATAAGAAAAGAGACCAATCCAAGGTACCTACTGCCACCCTTGCCACCCGGAGTGTGAAGAAGGGCCACCTGCCCCCCCCCCGGGCTGTGGAGGAGGGCCAGCTGGCCACCCGAACTGTGGAGAAGGGCCAGGTTCACTTGGATGCGTCGAGTAGTGCCCTTGAGGAGTCAGGTTCGAACCCGCGGACGGTGGCTGCGCAAAGGAAAAGTGAATTCATGAGTTTCTGCAGGAGGGTCGCACAAGCTAAAGCAATAAACAACCATACTCACCGGACTAGGATCAGGAGTACGAACCACTGGAGCGAGGAGCGAAGGTGGCACGGCTATACCCATCGTGGCCTGAAGGTTCGCCATGAACGCGTAAAGGTCCTGCGGCCTCTTCTCCTCGGCCTCCCTCCTTCGCTCTTGCTCCGCCTGCTCGGTCGAGTGCCTGGCCTCTAGCCTCTGCACCTGGGCCTGCAATATTTCACCTGCAATGTTTTAACAATGCAAAGGCAAGATATATGTAAAAGCAATGAACGATGAATAAAACAGGACTAACCCAGAGTTCCGCCACCTGCTGCTGTGCACTCTGCTGCCGAGGTCGTATAGGGAGGGATGAGCTCGTGCTCCTTGCTCGAATCTGGGAGAGGGTGGGAGTAGAGGCCGTGTCAACTTGGCTGTCCGCCATCCAGTACCGGCCATGCTGCTTCCCTCCTCCAAGCCTCGTCACGAGGTCCACATCCAGGGCTGGGAGGCCGGATCGAAGTCCTCCCCATGGCGCGTGCGAGCCACCGAGGAGTACTCGCTGAGCTTGCTGTGGACGCTCGTGTTAGTGTACGCCTCGGGCGGGTCCTCCGGGTTGTAGGTGAGGTCTGGGGCTGTCGCCTTGCCCTTTTGTGCCAGGGCGTACGCCATGAACTCGTTGCACTCCTGGCCACCATGTGACTGGGACTGCAAGGAAAACACCAAGATGATTACAAGTAATGAGAATTGAGCATTCGAATGAATAAAGAAATAAATATAAAGAGCGTTACCCATGTCTGGGCGTACGCGCCGAGGTGGCAGTTGCCTTGGTGGTGTGGCACACCACCCATCTACAGGCGGCAGTGTAACACCCTCGGTGTTATATTGTAATGTTTTTGCTTAAACACTGCATTAGCCCCATGCTTGTTTGTACATGTGTGTGATTTGGAGTATAAGTCGATATACGGCATTTGAAACGTTCATCCGAGACGAGAAATAAATGTTAAGTTTCATGTCGCTTTATATTGTTTAGTATTCTAAACGAATTTTTATTGAATAAAAATGATGTAGATCGTGTATGTGAACTTTAATAAAATTTGTAGTACGTACTCAGTAGTCGACAATGAAACGGGTAGCTCGGAATTGGAATTCGACGCGAAACCGTGCACGTCACCTATGTCGAACTATGCTGGACTGGCCACGGTCACCACTGTTGCCTCGGCTGCCTGCCACCGCACGCATGTGCACTACGCACGAGTCCTATCAGCTCTGCACCCGCGCGGACAGTCGCCTGGGCACGTCTCACGGTTCCCCGTCGTCATGTGCACGCGTACCCTGCGTTAATGACCGTGGATGTGCCAACGCCACTGTCTCCGCTGTCGCCATGACCGACGGGACCTCTCGTTTTCAATTCGCCGTGACCGTAGCGCCTTAGTGAAATTCATCACGTCTGCGGCTCCGCTAGACAGCCAGCTGCTCGATTGACATCACCTCGCCGATCGTAGCGTCTCACTGTGCTCCAATTTTGGATTCGTCGCTCCGCCTGCTCCATAAGACTGAGGTGGTCTGCATAGACGACATGCCGCACAACCATAGCTTGCCATTTTCAATCCACCATCACTGCTAGCTTCTCCTCCAGCTGCTCATCGCATTGCCCACTTCATTCAAAGCTCCACCGCCGTTTTGCGTCTTCTTCGTGGCCGGCGGAACCTCGCCCGAGCAGAGTGAGCAGGCGACCGGCGGTGCGTTACTGTTCATCTTAGCTTGCTGACATCAGCATGACGTCACCCCTACGTCACACGTGTTTGTGGCCGCTTTTCATGTAGGAAAATAAAGTCGTAATACGTTGAAATACGCCACTGGGGGCCGCTGCCGCTGGCTGGGCCGCGCTGCTCGCGCCCGCTGCCGCTGTTGCCGCCGCTGCCGCGCCCGCGTGCCCGCCCGCTCGCGCCTGCCCACGTCGCGCGCACGTCCGCCATTGCTGGGCCACGCCCGCGCGCCGCGCGTTGCTGGGCCGCGCCCGCTGCTGGACCGCACTGCCGCGCTAGGCCTACGCCGCGTTCGCGCCCGCCGAGCTGGGCCACGCCCGCCTGCTGGGCTGCGTCGGACCGTGTGGGCCGCGAGTAAGGTTTCATTTTCTTATTTCCAGCTAATTTGCTACTGCTTATTCAATTTAGTTTCAAGCTAAACTTCGATAATTAGTAGTAAATTGCATGGTTGTCTAAAAATAGTGAAACCAAGTTTGTTAGGTTCGCAAAAATGCCATCTACCTGTTAGTACAGTTAGTTCACCATTAGCTGTTAGGATGGTAGGCTCATAAGATTAACGTAGAAAGCTTAGCGGTATATCGCTCTTTAATTGCAGGATTTGTTGTGGTAAACCGACAATAGTTTTAGCTTTGAAATTGTTACGGTAGGGTCCTTAGACCTTTACATACTTGTTGTAAAATAGGTAGCCGTAGAGCGAGTCGCTTAATGGAGTAGTTATTATCCTTGCTTTAGGGTATGTATCGTAAACTGGCATTAGGAGTTGGAATATCCATAGTCACCGCAAGAATATATGACGCGTTCATACTTGTTAGTAGTGCTGGTATGTAGCTTACACTTTAGTGGGTAAACCTCACTTAGTAATTTAATAAGGGTACTTTTGCATTGAGAATTGCTGTTGCCATAGTGTTAATCATTGCATCGTCATTTCATGTAGATCACGAACAGGTAGACTTCGTACCCGTCGGTGAGCCGGAGTACGACGAGGTGATCGAGGAGTACGAGGAGGAGCTCTTCGCACAGGAGGGAGCCCAGGAGCCTGCTGGTGCTAACTTTGCTGACCCGGCACCTGCCCAAGGCAAGCCCCGGTGCATAACCCCTATTTTTAAATGATTACTGAATATATTTATATGATATGCATTTATGTTACAGGCATTTTATGGAAACTACATGCATAGATATATCCACCATGAGTCCTACTAGTGCAGGTCGAGTAGCTGCTATGCTCAGGATGTCGGTAGCGTGAGTAACCTGACGTTACTCGCAAATAGGTGATTACACTATGATATCATGATGAAATAATGGAAAGGAAAAATGGTGATCGGACAGGGATGTGGATTTGGTACTGGTGGGTGTGAGGGGTTGTGTCCTGCGGCCAACAGGGCATAGCCCGGTTACACTTTTTCCTTGTCTGTGTCGATTAAGGACCGATCGTTGCATATGACTCTAGGCAAGTCACAGACTATTGTCCCGAGCACATACTTGGGTATGGGTGCAGGGAAGACTTGCTGCTCTCTTGTCGCGGATTTGGCTCTTTCCGGACCGACTGATGGGAAGAGGAGGTGGTGGAGGTCCTTGCACCACACTGAGTCCGGGATTCAGAGGCAGGGGCTTGGAGTCCAAGTTTGGACGGGGACTTGGACACCCGGGACAGGAGAGTGGTGGGTTAGTCCTGCTTGTGCCTAGGGTACAAGCGGGGCGTGTGTCTTCGGGGCACCCAGCTGGGCACATTGATTCGCGAATCGCCGGGTTATCCGGTATGGCTTGTCTGCGGTTTAGCACCGTAGTAAGAACTGGAAGTGGAAAAGGAGAAGGAACAGTAACGATTGCTCAACTCTTTCTTGAAAGTAGCACAGGTGCTTATATAGATTGACTAGATAAAAACTTAATACGGCTAATGATAATAATGTATCAATAAGGACCCACTATTAGTTCTGCTTTTGGCTAAAGAGAACCAGCAACCATAAAGCCTAGCATATTCCTTGGAGTCAGGAAAGTATTCCCACTGATCGGATAAGTCTTGCGAGTACATTGTGTACTCAGGGTTTATTTACCCCTGTTGCAGGTGACGCTTGAGGAGTTCCTTGTGTGGAGGATCCATCTGGTGGGCTCAGACGGAATCCTCGTTATCTTATCGCTAGATGTTATCTTTTAATATTCCGTTGTTTATCATTTCGCACTCTGTATTTGGTATTGTAATAATGTACTTTTAAGAAATTCTAATGTATGAGATGGACTTGTGTTGTAACTCGTTTTCATTATTGGATCCTTGGGAAAAATGTGGATCTTTCGGATTCTCCCTCGGGGTGTGCCCGACGGATACCGCTCGTTGTAGTTGCTTTCGGGGTGCTTAGTGTCTGGTGGAAGACGAGCGCCTCCGTAAGTACGCTATTTCGGGTGGTTCTGCCACAGGCAGTCCCGATGGATGTTGTGCTTTTCCATCCACTCATTCGAGCACCACCTGTCGACAATGGCCGCCCAGCAGGCTCTGTCCTTGGCGCACCAATCAGGACACATCTGCAGACCATCAAGTATATAACATGTCAAAAGATAAAATGAAGCCTACCTATTCTTCATGGAAGGAATCAGTATTAATGTTTCGTACTAACCTGGAGGTACTGCTCCTTGGTGAGCGTCATGGTCCTGGCCGCCTGCTTCCTCACCACCTCACCAAGGACATTCCCGTTGTAGTTGATGATGCACTAGAGCCGCGTCTCGTGGTACAGGTCTGAGAGTTGGTTCCTGCAGACCTTGTCCTGCACTCGCTCCGCCCGGCCCTCGTACCCTGGGGCGCACCTGAAGAAGTCCTGCATACATGCATCATGTATCATTTCATTATTTTAAGAACGACCAATGAATACAATAAATTGACCAATGTAGTGCGATGAAGACTTACCCAGTGCTCCTGCTTAATCCGCGCCGCCTTGGTGCCTGCGACGTTGTCCTGGTTTGTAAGCATGGTACGTGACAACGTGCTCGAAACTTTCTCAAATTTTTACCACAGCCTACGCAAACGATAACACGGCATCTCCACAAGTTTCATGTTTTTTCGATTTCGTTTGCATTTTATGGAAATAAAAAACAACTCGCGCGCAATTTGGTGGCGTTGCCCCGTGAGCAAGTTGATAGAAATTTCAGGTCAGTTCCTGGATTTGGCCTAAACTTACACTCACAAACATGAATGTCATTTTTCGAATCATTCAAATCCAATATTCGATGCACCTGCAGTTCAAACTCGTATTTTTCGAAAAAATCAACAAAATGGAATAAACTAATGAAATATAGAAAAAATCAGTCAAAATGTGCAAAATTTGAATATGTGGTTCCTGGTACTGTTGTAGGGCTACCAAAAAAATTGGTGGCCAAAATAAAAAAAAAATATTTGCCTAGTGCCAATCCGTGGCACTCGACAAACTTAATTATTTGCCGAGTGCCTAACGCCTGGCACTCAGCAAAGTTGACGGCGTTGGGTCCGTTATGCCTCTAACAATATTTGCCGAGTGCTCTAGTTTGCCGAGGGCCTGACACTCGGCATATTAAGGTTTGCCGTGTGCCTATATTTTGCCAAGTACTAGGCACTTGACAATATAGCCTTTGCCGAGTGTTTTATTTTGCCGACGGCTGCACTCGGCAAACTGAGTCTTTGCCGAGTGCCCGATATTTGGCACTCGGCAAAGTATTCGACACTCGGTAAATTACCAGTTCCCGTAGTGATTTATTTAAGGAAGAAAAATTAGTTTCCGTGAATGTTAATTATCGAAGTTCAGAATTGGGGATTTCTATTATATATACTTGCACTTTGGTTTGAATGTTTGTCATGATTCATGGGTACAAAAAAGTTTCAGCATATAATACAAAAAGGTGACTAACTTAGGAGGAACTACCTGATTTTTCATTGAGAAGAAAAACAGACACCTAAATTTGAGTTGAAGAAGATTCAAATCCTAGGTGGTTGCGTGTATGACCACACCTTCTACCCAACCGGTTAAGTTAGACTCACTTCCTTCGGCGTATATACAATACAACATGTGTCTAGTATTGGTCACTTTTGAAACAAGAACAAATGCGGCCAAATTATTCCTGACACTTGATATTACAGTGGCCATCATATATTCTGTATGGTGTAGCAGAAATCATGCAAATCTTGTAACTTGACTTCGTGAAGTGGCTTGAGGATGGCTGCTGGGCAGCTTCTGTTTGTTAGTGCTTGGCACACCTGCTGCATTGTTGGCCGGGCTTTTGGACAGATTTGCAAACACCCAAAGGCAACAAGAAGGAGCAGAATGATATCCTTTTCTTCACTGCCTTTTGGCTGTACAATGCGCTTGTCCAAGATATCTTTGAGCTTTGTATGCTGCTGCGTTTGGCAAAAGAATGGAAGCAGAAGATCTCCTGGATGCTTTCCCATTGCCAATTCCATGATAACCACACCAAAGCTATATACATCACACTTCTCTGTTAATAACATTGTAGATGATAATTCTGTGACAAAAAAAAAATAGAAGAATCAAAATCAGGATATATCCTTTAATACTCATCAGTAAATCATGTAGCACTATAATAATTTTAAAGGATTAAAACCATGTACCTGGTGCCATATAGCCGCATGTCCCTGCAAAGATAGTACTCGAACTTGAGGAAATATGCTTCAACTTCCTTGCCATGCCAAAATCTGAGACATAACCTTTAAAATCACGGTCTAATAAGATATTACTACTTTTGATGTCACGATGTATAATGGGTTCATCACAGTCATGGTGCAAGTATGATAGAGCTTGAGCTACATCCCTCACAATTCCAACTCTTTTGGGCCAATCAAGCTCTCTGGCAAGCTGTTCCTCATGAAGAACTGATGCTAAACTTCCCCTTTCAATGAGATCGTACACAAGAAATCTGCACTGAGAGTGAGAACAGTACCCATACAGCTTCACTATGCATCGATGCTTTGTTTTTGTTAACACGTCAATCTCAGCACGAAATGTTCCTTCATCAGTGTAGTCGTCTTCCATTGCATGGAGCAGCTTGACTGCGAAGACACTTCCTCCTTGAAGCTCAGCTCTGAAGACAGACCCGTGTCCTCCAACACCAATGCAATATTTTTCATCAAAGTTTTCTGTTGCATTAACTATGTCTTGGAATGCAATCTTTCCGTTGAAATTGCATATGGAAAACATGTCTCTAGGCTTGCTTCTGGTCCTGCATTCTGCAATTTTTCTCCTCCAACAGAAGGCCGCAATGCTTCCTGTTACCAGAGAAATGAAGCCAAAGAGACCAAAAGCAAGAAGTAGTGCCAAAATAAGGCGTTTATTATGTCTTTTCCCCTCGTCGTTTCCATCAAGCCCTTGTGCTCCACAGGGTGTTAAGCCATACCGTTGATCACCACAGATATCAATATTGTGGTCAAGAGAAACTAAGGCTGAAGGGACAGATGTGCCCCCAAATTTGCCACCCAAACAGTTGAATGACAAATTCAGGCTCTGTAGTTGGTAAAGCTGCACAAGAGTGACCGGGATGGTGCCACTAAGATTATTTCTACTGAGATCCAACTCATACAGGCCAGTACACTCCCCAAGATCTTGTGGTATTGGTCCTGTCAGTAAATTGTCTGATACCCGCAGCTGCAACAGGTGGTGACATTGTCCTATCTGAGGTGGAATGCTTCCTGTAAATCGATTGCTGCTTAAATCCAGATGCGTGAGATTAACTAGAAATCCTATTTCTGGTGGCAGCAGTCCATTAACCTTGTTGGAGGCAAGCACAAGTTTTTTTAGAGATCTCAAATTCCAGAAGGTGGAAGGGATGGAGCCACGTATTTGATTGTTGGAAAGGTCGATTAATTCTAGCCTTGTTAGGTTCCCAAAGCTTCCAGGAATGGAGCCACTGATGCTATTTCCAAGCAGATGTAGGAATGACAACCTATGCAGCATTCCTAGTTCATGTGGAATGTCACCCGATAAACTGTTGAAGCTAAGGCCTAGGAAATTCAACGTGGTTAGATTTCCCAAACTAGGAGGTATTGGGCCAGAAAAGCTGTTACGGCACAGATCAAGCTTCTTTAGATTGTGTAGCATGCCAAGTGCAGAAGGAATGTGGCCGTTTAGGAACTGATAATTCTGTGAGAGATCCAGGAAAGTGAGTGCGGTAAGATTACCTATGGATGGTGGGATCGGTCCTGACAGGGAATTGCTTGAGAGATCCAATAAAGTGAGCTCACCAAGCGTACCGATGCTTGGCGGGATTAGCCCTGAGAGGTTGTTGTCGTTGAGGTCGAGATGGGCAAGACGAGGCAAGGACACAAAGTCCAGCCCATCTAACCGGCCAGATAGGTTACACATGGGAAGGGAGATGCTGGACAAGACTGGGACGACAGCGGCATCGTCGTCGTCACGCCAGCCACGAGGCACCGTGATGCTGCAGACGATGCCAGTCCAGGTGCAAGGGTTGGTGCGCTTGCTCCATGACTTGAGGCAGCCTGATGGCCTGGCGGAGTCGCAGCTGGATTTCCATCGGAGGAGGGCTTCTGCTTCCCTATCTAGTTGCGCTTGTGCCACCGTCGTCGAATTTGCACAGTAGGAAAGGAGTAGTAAGGAAAGAAGCAGCGCCAGAGGCATGATCTGGAAGGCCAGGAGACGCATATGCTAACTGTGTGTTGGTGATGAGGCTGCCCCTGCTGCTCTGGAGATATAAACACACTTAGGACGGGTCATTCACTGTGAATAAGTCACTATATGTCAGATATCGTCATCACAGACGCGTCATTCACTGGTTGATCGAGGACCACATGATACACGGTTACCTTGACTAATTATTGACTCAGTAGTTGATCGAGAACCACATGATGCACGTTATCACAGACGCGTCATTCCCACTTTTCTTTGGCCTTTTGACTAGAGTAGCTTCTTTCTCCTCACTAACGCAGGGGAGTGTAGAAAAAGCTAGGAAGCCGTACGTGGAACAATTCTGCGTCAGATTTCCACTCAAGGAGCTTTCTCTCGCTCCCCATTGCTTTCCAGCTGCAAGAAGCCTGCTACCCTCGTTCCTGCATTGCCGGTGCTGGGAGGAGGACAATTTAACAGGCACCGCGTAAACTACACGGAATAATATAATTGCAACACTGGGGAAGGCGATGTGCTGCAACCAGCATGGGGAAAGGATGTGAAACAAAGATGCACTAGTACAGAACACAACATTCCTGCTGGCCTATTATTGCCAGGTGTGATAGAGCTAGCAACGAGAAAGCTTTACTAACGGGTCGTAAGTGATCCGGATAATGATTGTGTAACACCCCAGAAGAAACACAACAATCCTCTAGAGAACTACCACACTACACTACAACAACAACATCTTCTACTATTCAAAAGGTACCGACAACAGCTAGGAGCATAGCCACAAAATGATTATACCACAGATAAACATAACCACATATATGTACAAGTGAAACAAGGGAGTAAACAGAGCATCTAAGAAAAATCCAACTCCTATCCAATAAGTGCAAGTTTGTCAAGTTTTAAAGTGAATCAAAATTTTAGCACAACAACTTAAGCCTAGAAACTATAACCTAGGCCCCGATTACCAACTGTAACACCACATAAGAAAACACAACAATCCTCTACGGAATGACCACGCTACACTACAACAACAGACTACACGGAAGCAAAAAATACGTCATCTAGATTAAACATTAAATTAAGTCTTCTACGATGACATAACAATAAACAAAGTTGAGCTACAACTAGCAACTTTGAAAGGAAGCAAAGATACAACTCCAACATCAAAGAGAACTCATTACAACATAATTGATTGTTTGAAGTGTATATCGACACGTGTGCAAACATGTTGCTACTCCCATCCCACCAAGCAAATCATGTACCTGAGATGAGGAAACAAGCGCATGAGATTTATGGAAAACCTCAGCAAGCAAACTGCTTCAACCAAGTTATTTAAATCACAGTTCGATTAAACATCAAATTTTAATTGCATAATAATAGAGACATCAATTGCTTCATAGAAATATAAATATACTTCCAAGTGCAATGCAAATGATGCAGTGCAATGCATGACTTCACTTCTACCCACATGTCCTAAGAAGAGGGAGTCAGGGTTGCAACCACAATGCTCATCAATGTGCGTTGTTGTACCTGTACTTACCGCACCAATTCGGCTATGGTTTCTTCAAATGCATACCAACGGGAAGAGTGCAAATGCAAATGTTGCAATGTATGCACTTCACATACTTCATATATACCTCATAATTCATAATTTAGAGAGCAATACCACAAGCTATGAAAAATAGCATACTTTAAAGTCAATAAATAACTTCAATTTAAGATTATCTGGCTAGTGTGAGAAACTAAAATTTAGTCGAGGCAATTCAAACAACAAAGCTAAAGCATGTGGACCACGGCGCCACGTTTACCTGCCTTTACCGACGATTCATCAAAAGAGCTAGGCACACTCCAATGGCAAACCACCTGATCACAAGTAATACTCAGTACCAACACCATTACACAACAATGACATGAATAAAAACACCCAAACCCATAGATTAAGCCACTACCAATGCACTTCGGCTCATAACACCAGCACTGTTGCTTCTCTATTTCGTACAGTTTGAACCATGTATCCAAAAATTCTCAAAATTTACCAGATGATAGGAAACTTCATTATCTACAACTTTGGTATAATAAGATTCAGCATAAGAGATCTCCAATATAGCATAAACAATCTCTGAACTTAACTGAATATTTTTGAAGATCAAAACAGAACAGTAAATTTATAAAATCCATAACTGGAGATATACTCATACAACAAATGTGTTCTTTAACAATATGGAAAGCTTAAGAAAACTCCTACAACTTTTGTTTATACCAAAAGTTCAGATTCTTCAATTACAATGGCCAAAAATTGAATAGATGTAAAACTGTCCAGATTCTCGTCGCTGAAAAACAGTCTAGTTAACATGATCATGTCTCGAAAGATACAGAGGCTATGAGGGAGATCTTAGTGTCGGAAGAAAGGTATTGAAGTCCTATACAACTTTGTCCATAGTGACAAAATTTATTAAGGCCACTAAAATGACCTAAAATGGCTATGAACAGAAACTGCTCGGTCTGACAGAAATTCCGAACAAGGACGAAAATTGATTTCAAGAATTTCGGGAATTACTCCAACTAAACCCCTTCTAATTCAATGATTCGATCCACAAAACTTGATCCAAAGAAGTAGATTAGGATTTGGCATCTCACCTAGGGCAACCGTAGCGAGAACGACGACAAATCCTGGAATATCCACACCTTCCTTCCTTTCTCTTCTCCTCCTCACGGCGATCTACGCCGGTATGACCGTCTCACGTTTCCAATCTACGACGAACGTGTTGTGGCCTTCATGAGCAGCGAGGGGAACAAGAAATTGAGGGCAAAAACAGGGTGAGAAGATGTCGCCTAACCAAAAATCAAAGGAAGGACGTGACCGCGAATGACGATGGAGGCGTGGCGGACGACAAAGGCGATGGATGACGGCAGCGGAAAGCCCTAAGCCCTCTCTTCGTCTTCCTTCTCTCTTGTCCTGTTTTTTCCCGTACATGAATACGAGTGGCGGCTATAGGTAAAGATTTCCAAATGTGCCGGCACGGCACTACACGGCCCTAGCCCGCCTGGGCACGGCACGGCAGGCACGGTTGATGAGGCATGCCGTGCCGTGCCACCGTGCCGGAGTTCAGGCCTAGGCACGGCACTAAACTTGCTGGACCGTGCCTGGCGTGCCGTGCCGGCACGGCAGCTCAGCGTGCCCGTGACGGCCCTGGCACTGAAATTACCAAAACATTCATTCAAATCATAAGTTCACAGAGATAACTTCTAACTCATTAAAAATATCAGACAATGCCAGCAAAAAACAGCAAAGAACACAGGCAAGCTTTGAAACTAAAACTAATTAAAGTAGGAGTTGTGCAATGGCTGCCTCATTAAAAACCTGTTTAGGTAAAACTCACCCTTGTGAGAAACCCTAAACAGGAAAAGAGTACAGCCAGCTCCTAAGATTGTTCATAAGTTCATTACATCCAGCCTCCAGCATGTCCAAGTCTTAATAGCTATTACAGAACCATTACATAAATGGGGAACTTAATCAACATCAAGATAAAGTGCTTCAAAGGCCTCTTCTGGCTCCTTATCCTCCACCATGTGCTGCAGTCTTGATTCAGCATTCTCCCAGTCCTTGATGCAGGTTAGTGCCTCCACAGTCTCAGGGGTCAGCCTCTGGCGACGCTCCTCGATGATCCTGCCAGTAGTGCTAAAGGTAGATTCTGAAGAAATGGTTGACACAGGCACAATAAAAATATCTTTTGCAAGAATAAAAAGTATAGGATAAGTAAGCTTGTGCTCATGCCACCATTGCATGAGGTCAAAATCATCATCTAACTGGCTGACTGTGTCAGAGTCCAGGTAGAATGCAAGCTCACTAGAGTTAGAAGCAGAAGCTACCTGTAGCAAAGAAGTGGCAGAAACACCCCTGGACTGATCAAGATTAGGAGGGAGGGAAGAACAGCCAGCTCCAATGTCAAGCTCATCATCATCATAAATGTCAGCCCAAGCTGTTCTTTTTTTACCAGAAAGGGATGCAGGAACAACCCTTTTGAGCCTAACAGAGCCATACATTGCATCATACCTGTTGTACATTCTAAAAAGAAGAGCTCTGGTGTCCAGCAACTTGTTAGTGCAATCAATATTAAAAAGAGAATTCAACTTTCTAAGCACTTTGGTAAAGCCCTTAATCTTAGCTCTTGGATCCAGTATGAATGCAATGGAATGAAGATCAGGTATGTTCTTCCAGTACTTATTATATTTGTCAATCATAGACTGCACAACAGATCTCAGATGTTCATCATGTTGATATTTATGCAGGTGAACAGCAATCTTAACAATATGATGAATCATAAGTGGAGAAGTAGGATAGTACACACCAGATAAAGTAACAGTAGAGTCATAAAATAGTTCAAGAAATTACAACATCTTAGTTGCCATATCCCAGTGATCATCAGTCAACAGGAAAGGACTACCTGTAGGTCTAGGGTAATTAGCCTCAATGAAAATACTGAAAGTACTCCTGTGAGGTAACAATGTTTTCAGCATAAGGTAGGTGGAGTTCCACCTAACATCCATGTCCAGTGAGAACTTCCTAGGTCTAACACCGCTAGCAATGCAATAACTCTTGTATGCAGCAATTCTTTGATTAGAGGAGTTCAAAAAAGAGATTGCAGTTCTAAAGTTGTCAATGAGAGGATTAACAGCAGCCAATGCTTCCTTAACAATCAGGTTAATAATATGACAAGCACATCGTTGATGCAAAAATAGATCAGCACCTAAATACTCTTTAAGTATAGGTTTCAGTTTATCCATTGCATTTTTATTGGCAGATGCATTATCCAAAGTCATAGAAAAAACCTTGTTAAGTATACCATACTCAGCAAGGACAGTTTTAACACACTCAGCAATGTTTTCAGCATTATGGGAGACATCAATCAACCTTAAACCAAGCACCCTTTTCTCTAATTGTCAATCAGCATTAATGAAATGAGCCACAACAGACAGATAATCCTCTTTGGCCTTTCTAGACCAAATATCAGAGGTAACATCAACAGATGAAACAACATTGTCTTGCAAACAAGTCATTAATTTTTCACGTTTACCATTGAAGTGCTTAAACAGATCTCTACCAGTAGTTTGCTTAGAGACAGGTACAAAGGCAGGGTTATGAGCAGTTTTAATGTAATCTTTAAAGGCATCAATTTCACCAATCAGTAAAGGTAAATCTAGCCTAGCAAGCATACGAACAAGCTCAACACGAGCTACATCAGCATTGTACTCCCAGCGACGAACAGAACCATCAGGATTAAAACCAATTTGAGTTTGAGACATGCGACATTTCTCACAATGCTGAACACAAACCTTAAGATGTCGAGTAAGATGTCCAGTGCCATTAGCAAAATAAGCAGAGTATTGTTTCTTGCAATGTTTGCAAGTGGCAGCATACCTGACGGGTCTCGCCTTACCTGGCACCTTCTTGAAGTGCTTCTCAAAATCATCCCAGACAGCAGAGGTAGAAGGCCGATTGGAGCATGCCACCTCACTGTCGCCACCGTCGGCATCGGGATTGGCCCCTTCCCCGTGGACCGGGACCGCATCTTGGTCACAGGGAAGGGGATCAGTAGCAGACCGCCCAAATAGCTCGGCGCAGTCCTCATGGACATCGTCCTCCTCATCATCCCCGGCTAACCCGCACATCCGCAGCTCATCGTTTTGGGAGTGATCAAACTCCCCTTCATCGGCGTCACCTACGCCTCGGGCCATCTTTGCCGTCTCCGGTTCCTCGATGGCTGCATCAATCAACAACAGAAAAAGACGGTTAGGGTAGGGGATTAGGGTTAGGGTAGGGGATTACACTTACCTCTAGAGCCGGAGCGCCGGAAATGACGATGAGATGGACTGGATGCACACCCCCGGTATCTCAACGGAGACCGGAGCCCCGGAGGTGGCGGCGGCCGGCGATGAGAACGACGGACAGAAGACGGAGATGCGTCGAGGATGCTATGAACGAGTCTCAATCGACTTTCAGTGATGAAGAACAAGGGAACAGATGGAGATTGAAGGCGGGAACCACCAGATCTGAGAGAGAAGAGGGAGATTGAGGGCAGAGAGGGAAAGCAGGGAGATCGAGGATGGAACCCACCGGATCTGACCCCTTACCCGCCGGAGAACGCCATGGACACGGCAGAGCAGGGGAACGAGAGCACGGCTGGGGCGGCGGAGCAGGCGAGACGAGAGCAGGTGAGACGAGAGCGGCATGGACACGGCGGAGCAGGCGAGACGAGAGCAGGCAAAATGAGCTAGGGTTTGGATGGTGGGGGGCGGCCGCGGCGGGTGGCTTATATACCGCAGCCCCGCCGGCGCCCAGAGCCGTGCCTGAGCCGTGTCGCCCGTTGGAACGGGCCATGCCCGGGCCGGCACTACGGCCCGACTCCTCGGCCCAGGCACGGGCAGGGCATCGGGCCGGGCTAGGCACGGGCACGGCTAGGGCGGGCTAGGGCCAAGCTAGGGCCGGGCTTTTTCGCACCGGGCTCATGCCAGCCCATTTCAACCGGCCCGTTTGGAAATCTTTAGCTATAGGGCTGGACGTTTTGGTTGGGAAACAAAAGACCCACGAGAACAAAAAAAAAAGGAACACGGCGGTCAGGCTAGAGGCCAAGTCAGTCACGGCAACAAGAAAAGTCACGTAATGCTCCTTTCCACTTTTGTTACTGTAGCCTTTATTTTTCCTTTTTCTTATTCTTTCACCTAGCGATGAATATAACTCCGTGATTTAAAATCCGATTAATATATATGAGTAGTCATTCAAAAGGCATTTGACAAGCTCTACGCATTGGCAGTCTCCATTCATCCTTCCGAGCAACGGATCAAAAAGTCAAATTACTAGTTTGTCCTCAAATCTGGTCAACCTTTGCTAAAACACACTTAATCCATATTAAAAAAAATCTGTATTTACCGTGCATTCTCGGGTGTTACAGATTGGATCCTGTTGACATGAAGGTGAGAGGTGTCTGGTCAAACCATGACCTGGTAGGGGTATATCACTGCCAGGTAGAGCCACGAGTTGGTAGTGATACGGGGATATCACTGTCGGGTCAGGCCACAACCCTGCAGTGACATACTAATGGCGGGTAGTTGTTTGACCCGGCAGCAACAACATGATATAACTGCAAGGTTGTGGATTGACCGAGCAGTGTCCTACCGCCGTTGGATTCACCTATCACTGATTACTCGGTTCTTCACCGTCGGATCCAGCTACCCTAAGCCCTCAAAGTATGTGACCGTGGCAAGCCGGTGCTTTATGGTGGAGTTTTGGGCTTCTTTCGGTCGGGACCATGCCCGCCGGCTTGCAGAGGATCATCGTGCCCAGGTTGGTGTTTGACTATTTGAATTTGTTTCCTTTGCTTTGGTTTTCATGAGGACGCATGATGCTTGGCAGGGTTCGAGGACCAAGGTGACTGCGAGGGCTGCCGGAGGCGTGTCTGCTGGAGATCAAGCCGGGGGTGATGCCACGAAGTTCCCGGTGATCAAAAGCTCAACAGCGGTTGCGGGTCGTGAAGCGGAGGTTCCTCCCGAAGGCTTCGCGCCAATAGGGACCAGTCCAAAGGTGTAGATTCTATCTTTAGGAGAAGACTTAGTTGCTTAACTTTTGTATAGGTGATGGGGTATTTTGGCATGCCTGAACATACTTTGTCCTGCATAGGTTTCCTTCTGTGGGCCTGTGTAGGACGTGAATCCCATAACAATGATGTATGATGGTTTATATGTTGACAGAAAGTTGTGGGAGTTGTGGAAATTGAGTCATGATCGGCATTCGATGGCCGACTTTTAGCGTTTCGTGGAGAGCACATATGACGAAGGTTCCGAGTTTACGAGATTGTTTGTGTTTCGTGTCGTTTGATAAATTTAGTTGCGGCCTTTTGGCGGAACGTTCGTTTATTTACCCTCGGGTTAATTTTCCCCCTCGTGGGCTCTTCCGACTATTGTAAGCTTTATGTATGTTTGTGTACTGTTGAAAGGAATGTGTTTGATGTACACCCCTTGAGGGCCCTCTTCATGTTTGATTATTCCACCTTCAGCGTCGCGAAGGTTGGAACTATTTTTGGGTTTGGATATCTTGTGCGACGTTTGGGCCTTCGGTGGCGCGAAGGTCTTACCCCCTTAGGGGTGTTTTTGAGTTACTTGCTGAGCATTTTCCTCCCTCATGAAGGATTACTGGCGACGTTTTGCGTGGTGCCTTTTTGGGGCGTTGCTCCCCTGAAGGTTTTTGACCGTGCAACTTGTCACATATTTCAAGTTGTGAACATAATCGAAGGCATTGCGTGTTATATGCCAAGGATAGAAGGTAAATTTACATTCGTTTTGGATAGAAGTGAGCTCGTTATGTGTTCGGGTTTTTCATTTCTAGTCTAGGTCTCTGGAAACAAAGAGGCTTTAGCCCTTCGGGATAGGGAAACACAGGCACTGGCTGGCGCCTTTGTATTCCCTGGCGTTTTGGAGGTTCGTGGTGAAGGCTGTTGAACTCATGCTTGTTGGGTTTCTTTGGCCTTCGTCTCCTTCGAGTGCACACTAGAAAGGTTGATGGTTGGGCGCTCTCACTGCTGGCTCGAGGTATTTTGCCGGGCCTTCGGCTTTCCACCGTCAGGTTTGGTGCGAGCTGGCATTGACATCTTCGAGGGGATGTTACGAGACTTCCCGTGGTATCCCTCGAAGGTCTCTGCCGTCTGCCAGTCCATGGCTGGTCGATGTCACGCACTGTTGGCTGGTGCAGGTGTCGCAGCAATTCGGCGCCTTCACCGTTTTTCCCGAGCTTCATGTTTTACGAGCCTTCTTATGGTATCTTTGGTTTGCCAGGGTCGAAGGTCTTTTGCTGTACATCAGACTCCATGTTTTGAGGGTGAGTGGCGAATTGGTGTTTAGGGGGGGCTATGGCAAGGTGCCTTTGCGTGTCTTGGAGGTGGTCGATGCTGCTTGTGTTGTGGGTTGGGGGGGTTACCTTTGGTCTCCTTTTATAGGCCTGAGGTGTGTGTTACATTTATGGCCTGGTGGTTGGTAGTTGTTATGTGGTCATTGGCCATGTTAAATGCCTAGCATTTTGCACTTTGGTAGGTGGACCTTTGATTGTTAGGCCTTCGATGGTTTTTGGTCCTATGTTGTAGTTTAGTTCTTCTTTGGTGAAGGTTTTTTAGTATTTTTAAGGATGAGCCTTGATACCTATTTGTGGACAGGACTTCGTTGGGTTGTGTCCTTTATGACAGCAAAGGGTCCTAAGGCCTGATTTGATCAGGTCTTTGTTGGGCTAGGATTTTTGAGCCTTCGAAGGCTTAGGTCCTGATGCCTGAACATGTCAGGTCTTCATCAGGTGGAGGCTCTTGGCCCCTCAAGATCAAAGGTCTCAATGCCTGATAGTGTCATGTCTTCATTGAGCGGAGGCTCTTGGCCCCTTGAGATCGAAGGTCCCAATGCCTGATCGTGGTCAGGTCTTCGTCGGGTGAATTTTCAGAACTCTTTTTTTGGGGGGTGAAGGTCCCGATGCCTGATTGTGGATAGGCCTTTATCGGGTAAGGCTTTTTTGGCCACGGAGGTCACTTCGATTCCGTGGACCTTTGGTTTCCTTGATTACGTAGGGACCTCTTTCTTGGTTGCTTAAGTCGAATGCTGTGGCTTCGTTGCTAGCTGCTTTCGACCGTGCAATTTTTGCTTCTTTCTCGTGGGGGAATACCTCTATATATTTTTAGAGTTTTTTACATAGGTCCTGCCTCATTAAAAACCTCACCACCATTAGGAGCCCCCTTTGTGAGGAATAGAGTATAGGACCTTGGATGCAGGGAAGGTAACGAATGGAAAAAACTTTTTGGGTGACTTTGTTTATATTTGCACGAAGCCACCCATACTATCAAATGTAGTATTTGCGGAGGTTGTTAATGTTCCATGCATGGCTGGTTTGGGGGTAGACTCTAGATTTCTGCTTGCAGGATTGCAAGTTGTTCCCTGACCTCGATTGCTTGTTGTGTTGTGAGGGCTGCTCTTTGATTCGCAGCTGCAGCTACGACCAGCCTGTCTCTCTGCTGTTGGGCTCTCTGCAACTTGGCTTGAAGTTGCTGGAGTAATTGCTCTGGTGTTAGGTCGAGGGTCGGTTGCGCCATCGTTGGCACTGGTTGTTCTTCCTCTGGTGCGTTTGGTTCCTCCTCTTCGACCTTCGGGTTCTCTTGTGGGTCAGGCGCAGCGGCATAAGTGCTTCGAGTGTTACGCCAAGGCCTTCCTCACATGGAGGCTTTTCTCTTGCGTGGCATGTTGGGTCTGGTTGTGGCCTAGCACGGTGGGTGCCAATGTTGGGATGTCAAAATCCCACCAGAGTACTAGACCTACTACTTCTCAACTCAAGCCGACGAAGGCCCTCGCATGGGGGGCTTATCCTTCACCCGGCTCAAGCACGGATACCAAGGCAAGAGTTTTTTGGTAGGTGTGCCAATTGATCTCTCTTTCAATGGGGTTTGAGTCCCCCTTTTATTGGGTACGGTTACATACAATTCCATGTACACAATTGCTCTTTGCCAGCTGGGGAATATTCTAGCATATTCTCCCTTTCTCAGAGTATAAGGCCCCAAGGGCTCAAGGGACTTTTACACAAGCAACTGCCTTTCTAAATGGGCCCTTGTCAAGCCATGGTACCAGCTCATTGAGCAACTTCGCCCTGCCAGGGCATCTCCGATGCGAGGGTTGCCTCCTTCACCAGTGAGGGGAGGGGCTGCTGGCACTGCCCATTGGTGGTCTTCTGGGGTCTGTCAATTCACCGTCTTTAGCCTCTGCTAGGGCTACTGGCACTGCCCGCCAGTGGTCTTTCGAGGTCTATCGATTCACTGTCTTCGGCCTTCGCTAGAATATGTTTGAGCTTCCTTAAACTTACGTCGGAGGCTTGGCAATCTCAGCGCGAAGGCTTAGTTAGATGTCCCTTGCCGAAGGTCCTCTTAGGCCATGGAGGACCTTTGGGCTAGTCAGGTCCTTCCCTAGAGTGCATCTGGCCATAAAACTTGGCCTTTGGCGCTAGCCCTCCGCTCGGTCATTGGCGGATCTTCGTGCTAGTCAGCTCCTTTGCTGGAGTGCCTGCGGCCATAAAACTTGGCCTTTGGCACTAGCCCTTCGCTCAGCCCTTGGCAGACCTTCGCGCCCGTCAGGCCCTTCGCTAGAGTACCTTCGAGTGTAAGGCTTCGCCCCCAACAGCATGCAAGTACACGGATATGCGGCTTCAATGCCTCGGAGGCTCAGAGTGAGCCGGATAGACAGCGAAGGATGGCTCAGCATAGCTGGCATCGGCGAGCCCCTACCATTCTCCAGAGCTCTTCCTCAGCTCTAGTGTCTATGACGAGCGGATTGACACATGGGGGCATGGCTGCATCATGGCTGAGCTCCTCGTTGGCATGGCCGTTTCTTTCTTCGGCTGCGGATCGGATGCCCAGGGCCTTAAGGGATTGATGCAGGTAGTCGGCGACAAGGGCCTCATGGAGTGGTCTGGGTTGCAGCATGTGGAGACGACGAAAGAGGTGAGCAAGTTCCTAGAGGAGTACTGCCAAGACAACGGCCTTTTGCGGGCGGAGTCCCCAAGAAGATGCTGTCACAGGCCAGATTCGATGTCCTCGATGGCTTGCTGCAAATCAACCCAGACCATCAGCTTGTTATGTAATCTGCTGCTCCCTTGAATGAACGCACGGCAGGGATAGGTGCTGAAAGGCTCCTTGTTGTTGCACTGTAGCCGCTGCAGGGGCAGGCACTGAAAGACTCCCCTACCACACTGTAGCCACAGTAGGGGAAGGCGCCAAAGTTAGCCCTGCTGTCACATCTAGTCACTGTAGCAGCATGGCATCATGATATATCTGTGTACTAGGATTAGATGGATAGAGTTGTATATATAGCTTCCCACTACAACTGAGTAAAGAGAGCGAGTTCAGTTTTGCTATCACCTCGGTAGAGCTCCGGTCAACGCTCGTGCTTGTGCTGTGTGTGTGTGCGCTCTGTTCTCCCTCCCTTCTTCTACCTCTAGCCATAGTGTGTGGTCAGCAATACTGGTGAGTGGTCAGCTCACCCATTTGCCAAAGATCCAAGGGCCAACAAGTGGTATCAGAGCCATACAAGCGCCGTCGCCAGACTAACCGCTGGTGATGATGGACGGTTTGGAGATGGGCGACAGCATCGGAGCTGCTATGGCTGCCCAGCCATGATAGGAGGTCATTGTGTGCACGATGCGGGAGGTCAGCAACACCAGTTGGCTGACATTGACTCGCACAAACTATGGCGAGTGGTCGGTGATCATGATGGTCAAGCTCAGAGCCCGACAGCTCTAGAATGCTGTTGACAAGGGCACCAACAATGAAGAAGACGACATGTCAGCATTGGAGCCTATCATCACTGTTGTGCCAGCGGAGTATAGGGAGTCATTGGGGGCAAAGAGCTCTGCTAAGGAGGTGTGGGAGGCCATTAGGCGATGCGCATTGGTTCCAACCGCGTAAAGAAGGCGATGGCCCAGCTACTGAAGCGGGAGTACGCCAACCTCAAATTCAAGGATGGAGAATCGGTGGAGGATTTCTCCCTTAGCCTATAGACGCTCATCAGCAAGCTAAGGAGCCACAACATCACCATCGATGAAGATGAAGCGGTCTCCAAGTACCTCCACTCCATGCCGGCGAAGTACATTCTGATCGCTCTCTCCATTGAGACAATGCTGGACTTGTCCACCCTCACCATTGAGGATGTGAATGGTCGGTTATGGGCGGTGGACGAGCACCTGGAGCAGGCAACAACCACCACGAACAGCGGCAAGCTGCTACTAACAAAGGAGGAGTGGGCTGCTTGGAGGAAGAAGTCCAGGGAAGCCTCCTCCAGCCGTGGTGGCAATGGCAAGTGCCGCGGCAAGGCTACTTCAGAGAAGAAGAAGAAAGTCAACCCAACACCTGCTGGCGCTATGGGAAGACGAGCCATTGAGCAAAGGAGTGCCCAAATCGTAAGCAGGAGAGGAAGGCTAAGGCTCATCTGGCACATGCTACTGATGATGATAAGGCCACTCTCCTGATGGCGACGCTTTATGCACTGCACGACATTGAGGCCATGGAGAAGGGAGAGGGGATGGCGGTAAAAGGGCATGGGAAGGCTCTGAAGGCCATCCACATCGATGAACTGCGCACCCAAGTCCATCTTGGATGTGTGGGCGGCGAGCAGGAGCAGTGGCGGTACCTGGACTCTAGCGCCAACAACCGCATGATGGGCTCTAAGGTAGCCTTCTCTAAGCTCGACGATGACGTGACCGGCACGGTGAAGTTCGGTGATGGCTCAAGGGTGGCGATCCAAGGGCATGACACCATCATCTTCAGGTGCCAGAATGGCTAGCACCATGCGCTAATGGATGTATACTACATCCTGCAGCTACGTTTAAGCATCATCGGCATTGGCCAGCTGGATGAGCGCGGTAGCGAGGTACTGATCAAGGACGGCATCCTTAGGATCAGGGACCGGGGGCAGCGCCTTCTTGCCAAGGTGAAGAGGTCCTGGAATCGGCTATACCTGCTCGACCTCAAGGTGGAGCAGCCCATCTACTTGTCTGCACGGCACACCGAGGAGCCATGGCTATGGCATGCCCAGTTCGGCCATCGCAGCTTCGACGCGCTTGGTCGGCTAGAGAAGATGGTCCAAGGGTTGCCCCACATCGAGCATGCAGGCGAGCTAAGTGATAGCTGTCTGGCTAGGAAGTAGAGGAGGCTATCATTCCCAAAGGCAGCCAAGTATCGCATGGTGGATGCTCTCGAGCTCGTCCACGGCAATCTCTGTGGGCCAATCATGCCAGCCACAAACGGTGGTCGGCGGTACTTCCTCCTGCTCGTGGATGATTGCAGTCGCTATATGTGGCTGCAACTCCTAATGAGCAAGGACAAGGTGGTGGCGACGATCAAGAAGTTCAAGGCATGTGTAGAGGTGGAGAGCGACTAGAAGCTGCACGTGCTGAGGACTGATCGTGGTGGTGAATTCACTTCAGTGGAGTTCGCTGCATACTGCGTAGATCAGGGTGTGGTGCGACACCACACCGCGCCATACTCTCCACAACAGAATGGCGTGGTGGAGCGGCGAAACCAGACGGTGGTTGGCATGGCTTGATCCATGATGAAGGCCAAGGGCATGCCGGTAAGGTTCTGGGGTGAGGCGATGACCATGGTGGTGTTCATCCTCAACCGCGTGCCCATCAAGGCCCTGAAGGGAAAGACATCGTTCGAAACTTGGTATGGGCGCAAGCGGAGCGTGTCCTTCCTCTGGACATCTAGCTGCATCGGCCACATCAGGAAGACAAAGCCGATCCTCACCAAGCTAGAGGACAGGAGCACACCAATGGTGCTCCTAGGCTACGTGGAAGGTACCAAGGTGTACTAGCTCTATGACCCACATGGAGGCAAAGTGCTTGTCTCATGCGATGTCATGTTCGATGAGAAGGCGACATGGGACTAGGACAGTCCAGGCATGGGGGAAGCTGGCGGCTTCACCAACACCTTCATTGTCGAGCACTTGGTCATCTATGGTGGTGGAGACGCTAGAGAGGAGGTGCCGACCACTCCAGCAACAGAGCTGAGCACTCTTGGGGTAGTGCCGAGCACTCCGAGAGGGGTGCCAAGCACTCAAGGAGTGGTCCCGAGCAGTCCTATAGTGGTGCCGACCACTCTAGGATGGGTGTCGAACGCTCCCGTAGCGGAGCCGAGAAGTCTTGCAGTGGTACCGACCACTCCAAGACTAGTGCTGAGCACTCCAATAGTGGTGCCGACCACTCTAGAAGTGGTGATGAGTAGTCCAGGAGTAGTGCCGAGCACTGCAGCCAGGATGTCGAGCACTCCAGGTGCAGTGCCGACCACTCCAATGGAACTGGGAACTCCATCGATGCCGATCGAGTTCGCCTCACCTCCAAGCAACATCACAGAGTTTGTGGATGCCTTCCACGATGGTGAGGAGGTGTAGTTCCGTAGGCTAGACGACATCGTTGGTGGCATAGGGCCTTCAGGCCTGGCGAGTGGACTGCTCAGTGACCCAGAGCTGCTTCTTGTTAGTGTAGAGGAACCACCCACGTTCGAGCTGGCCGAGCACGATGCAAATTGGCGATGGGCGATGCTGCAGGAGATGAAGGCGATCGAGGAAAACGAGACTTTGGAGCTCATCGATCCACCTCCAGGATGCCATCCGATCAGCCTAAAGTGGGTGTATAAGGTCAAGCGGGACGACCGCGGCACCATTGTCAAGCACAAGGCACGCCTTGTTGCCCGAGGCTTTGTCCAGTGCGAGGGCATCGACTTCGAGGAAGTCTTTGCGCCGGTAGCACGCATGGAGTCTGTTCGACTGCTTCTAGCTTTGGCAGCAGCGATGGACAGGCGTGTCCATCATCTGGACGTAAAATTGGCCTTTCTTAATGGCGAGCTGGCGGAGACGATTTTCGTCAGGCAACCTGTGGGTTCGCCGTCAAGGGAGCGGAGCACAGGGGGCTCCAACTGCGCAAGGTGCTTTGTAGGTTGTGGCAGGCCCCATGAGCGTGGAACGCCAAGCTTGACGCCGCGCTCGGCGAGCTTGGGTTCACGTAGTGCGCAACTGAGCACGCGATCTACACGCAACAATGGGGGAAGGAGGAGCTCGTCGTCGGTGTGTATGTGGACGACTTGATCATCATCGGCGCGCGTGCGGAGGACATCGACAGCTTCAAGCACGAGATGGTGACTCATTTTTGAATGAGCGATCTAGGCGCGCTCTCCTACTACCTTGGCATCGAGGTGAGACAGGGAAAGGAGGCGCTCACGCTCGGTCAGAGCGCGTACGGCTCAAAGCTTTTGGAGCAGAGCGGCATGGCTGAGTACAAGCCATGCGTGACTCCGATGGAGAAGCGGCTGAAGCTGACAAAGGCTAGTACCACGGCTGTGGCAGAACCGCCTAATTTAATGCCTCACAGGAGTGCTTGTCTTCCATTAGACACTAAGCACTCGAGGGAGAACACTAAATTATTTGGTTCCCTCGGGCACACCCCAGGGGAGAACCCAAAAATCCACATTTTTGCCATCTGGATCACAAATGAGAGAATAAAGCTTACATCATTCGTAACCATTTCTTACATCACTTTACATGTACATCAGAGTATAATATTTATTAACATAACAGCGGAATAAAAACATGTGAACAGAGTTACAGTGGAAATAAACTTCTAATAATGTCATGATGAAGTATTGATATATAGACTACGACAACAGATTATGAAACTTTCGTTTATAAAAGTATTTGGTGAGAGTTATAAATAACAACTACGATCGTAGCGTAAGGAAATCCTCTCTGAGCTCACCAGAAGGACTCCACACACAAAGGTCAGCTCAAGCGTCCATCTGTTACCTACAACAGGGGGAAATAAAACCCTGAGTACTCAATTGTACTCAGCAAGACTTACCCGACAAGAGAAAAGAAAAGACTCCAAGGATATGCAAGGCTATCTGGCTTGTGGGTTTATTGTATTTGCAAGAAGCATTACTAAGCGTGCGTCCTTATGTTCGATTTTTTTATTAATAGCCGCATTGGTTCATTAACTAACCATTCTATGTAAGCACCTGTGCTACTTTCAAGCAGGTGGTAAGCAATCAGATTACCTTTGTCCATCTTCCATCTTTCATCTTTCAGTTCTTACTACGATGCTAAACCGTAGACAAGCCGTACCGGATAGCCTGGCGATTCGCGAATCAATGCCCCCAGCTGGGTACCCCGAAAACACACGCCCCGCTTGTACCCCAGGCACAAGCAGGACCAACCCATCACTCTCCTATCCTGAGTGTCCAGGTCCCTGTCCAAACTAGGACTCCAAACCCCCACCCCTGAGTCTCGGACTCAGTACGGTGCAAGGACCTCCTCCACCAAAAACAAACCCTGACAGTCGGTCCGAAAAGGGCCAGATCCGCGACAAGAGAGCAACAAGTCTTCCAAGCGCCTATACACATGTATGTGCTCGGGATAAGAAGTCTGTGACCTGCCTAGAGTCTTATGCAACGATCGGTCATTAACCGACCAGACAGGGAAAAAATGGTGTAACCAAGCCATGACCCGCCTCCACGGCGACACATCTTCTTACACCCACCAATACCCAAACCATATCCCTGCCCGGTCACCATCTTCCTTTCCACCATTTTATATATTCCAAGTGATGATCATATAGTAACATATTTCCTATATCTCACGAGTGACAGTCAATCACTCGACTTCTACCGAGGTCCTGTAGCATAGCAATCTACACGATCCTGTCATATTAGTAAGACTCATAGGATAAAGATATATATGCAAGTGGGTTTTATTCAACTCCTTGGAACTTAATGCACAAATATAATTTAAACTGTAGAAAAGTAGGGGTTATGCACCGGGGCTTGCCTAGGAAAAATATAATCAGAAGTTAGCTTTCCATCATGGCGACATGATCTCCAAAAGCACCATTTCTTCAGCAACTCCTGATGACTCCGTGATCCATCGACGTCCCTATCATGATATGCAATGTAATGAATTGCAAGGGTATGATCAACTAACTGCAATCGTCACTCGTATAAATATGCTCTACGTCCCTCAAGTGAACGAGCTAGTTCTAACGACGACCGTACTTAGGCTACATATCCATGTTGTCGCATAAGACGTTATTTCTCAACAATTCTTTTAGTTAAATAAACCAACGGTGTTTCTTTATTTTATTCTATCGATTTAATCAGTATTCAAAATAAGACATCATTATCTATTTAGCAACTGATTATTCTAGAGCTACAAAAATTACAGTGAGTACCTAATATTCCTAGGAACTTACTGCAAAGATTTCAGATCCAATACTATTACCAATTTATCACGGAAGTCCCTACAAGTTTATATTTTACAATATTAAGTATCGTAGATTAATTATATAGCTTCCAAAAATATTACCAACCTACATGAACAAAATATACTAATATGTAGATCATGAATTTAGGAATCTAACAAAATTGGTTTCACAATTTTATGATTTTTATTTGATTTATTACGGATTTACAAACTTCAGCCATATTAAATAAAATAGCCAGCTCAGCAACCCGCAGTCGCACAAGGCCCAGCCGGCCATCAGGCGGTGGCCCAGGGCGTTGCGTGGCCCACCAACTAAGCACGGCCCAGCCAGGGCGCGCGGCGCGCGCGGCACGCAGAGGCGCGAGGCCCAGCAGATGGCCAGCCCACGCGGCGCGGCGGCCCAGGCGGAACGCAGCCACGGCAGGCCGGCCCAACACGGCCTAGGGCACGGCGGCGACGACATTTTTGCGAAGTGGCCCCTACGCTCTTCTCTAATCAATCCAAGGTCCAGATTACTGTTCAATGAGTCATGTATTTTGCAGAAAACACCCTGTGTATTTCTATTCCTTGGATTTCCACCCTTCCTCACCATGCTTTCTTCTTCCACGAACAGAGCACGACGAAGGCCATGGCGGTCGCACACGCGCTCGCGAGGGCTGGCAATGGACGGCAGCGAGGCGGGGTGCTGCGGCAAGAGGCAGTGGTGGCAGAGCTGGATCGAGGAGCAGCGGGACCGGAGCGCGGGCGGTCACGGCTCGATCGATCACATGCGCTCGCGCGGTGCGGCGCTCTAGGCGTGACGTAGAGCTGCGACGCCGGCAGGACAGCTCCGTGCACCAGGCGGCCGACCATGGCGCAGCAAAGCCCACGACACCGGTGGCGTGTAGTCCAGCGCGGGCGGCCGAGGAGCAGGGAGGTGCTTCGCGGCTCGGTCATGGGCAGCGAGGTCACGGCCACATTCAGCATGGGCGCACAGGGCTCGGCGTGGGATGGCGCTCCAGGACGGCGTGGCGAGGACGATGCGAAGCTGAGCCACGCGCAAATGCTGTAAGGCCACGGTGGCTCGGTGAGCAAGAGGGAGGCGCGAAGCTGCGCATGGGCACGCTCGCTCACGGGGGCGACCAGCACCAGTGGGGTGAGCGGCTCAGCGCGTAGTGGAGGTGGCGGTGCCGCTACAGGTGAAGGCCGGTACTGGCGGCGCGAGGCGCGGTGACTGCGAGCATGGCCCCGGCGAGTTGCTTGGAAGGGCGGGGGCCAAGGGCGTCGGTGCTCGATGAGGCCAAGATGGGGTCGAGGCTTGGCGTAGCCATGGCCTAGTGGTGGTGAAACTCGGCACTGGCGGTGGAGCGACCATGGCGGCTCGGATGCGCCTGCACGTGGGGTTCCGAGAAGCGGCGTCGACGACTGGCTATGGCGCGCTGCGAGTGCAGAGGCGCGAGGGCGTGCGGGCGGGCGTGTACAGCGGCGGGGTGTAGCGCGGGGTCACGGTTGGTGAGGCGGCGCGAGGAGCTCGGGCGCTCATGGCGGGCGCAAGGCAGGAACCGAGGAAAGGAGGTTGGTAAAGACGGCTCCGACTGCTCGCCTGGTAGAAGAAAAAGGGGAAAAAGTCGGGTAGACAAGGACAGCAGAGGACAGGCAGAGATAAGACACGGGCAGAGAAAGACGGGGAGGATTTGGCCTGGCCAAAGATGGCCGGCAGAGCGTGTCGGTTGGCACAGACAGCTCTAAGGAGGTGCACCTACGCGTGGTCAACTGCAACAGCGACGCGAAAGGACAGTGCAGGGACATCGATTGAAATAAAAAATAGCAAGCCAGAGATGGGGAAAACAGTGGGAAGGAGATAATAGCGACCAGTAGGCAGACAAGCGGAGACCAGAAATATCGAGGAGCAGTCGGTCAACTTGTACAGTCAAACGCTACAAGCATACGTTTGCTCTGCCTTCTAATCCATTGTTTACGCATACCGTCGTAACGTATATATACCTATATATATATCGTTCAATTTATTTATAGATTTCATTTTACTTATAAAAGTCGCTTTTCCTGCCTGATCTAACAGAACAAACCCTTCGTCATTTACTTGCTAAAATCGTTATCGGACATTCCTGAATATCCCTACGTACGGCGTAATTTAACTTGAGCGTGTATTTGAGTCCATGAAACTAAGTCATACAGGATTCATTTATCGCCTTGAGTACGTTTTAAATTAAAACCCGAGAAACTTGATTCGAAAATTTTTCCTTAGGCCTAAATCGCAGTGCTAAACGAGACCGTAACACCGAGGTGTTACAGCGGCGAAGGTAGATGCAACACTCTACTGGAGCATCGTCGGCAGTCTACGCTACCTAGTCCACACGAGGTCGGACATTGCGTTTGACGTGGGCTACGTCAGCCGTTTCATGGAGGATCCCTGAGAGGATCACTGGGCTGTAGTAAAATGGCTACTACGTTACGTTAAGGGGACGGTGGATCATGGGATCGTCTTTCCTAAGACCGGCGAAAGTGGGCTACAGCTCACTGTGTTCAGCGATGCAGACATGGCGGGGGACATCGACGGACGGCAGAGCACCTCTGGCGTGCTCGTCTTCCTTGGGTCGGCTCCAATCTCATCGCTGTCGCTAAAACAGAAGGTGGTGGCGCTCTCCACGTGCGAGGCAGAGTACGTGGCGACGGCCACAGCGGCGTGCCAAGCTGTGTGGTTGCATCGGCTGCTGGGCGAGCTGACCGGTGTGGAAGCTCACCCACCAACACTGATGGTGGACAACCAGCCCGCCGTCGCCCTCGCAAAGAATCTGGTTCTCTACGACCAGAGCAAGCACATCGACGTCAAGTTCTACTTCCTCAGGGACTATGTCGATGGAGGGCATCATCATTGAAACTGGTCGGCAACTCGCGTACGTCCTCACCAAGCCACTCGGCTATCTTCGGTTCATGGAGCTGAAGAAGATGATCGACATGATGGAGGTTATATGTTTAGCAGCAAGATTAGGAAAATAATTGTTAAGTAATCTGCTGCTCCCCTGTATGAACGCATGGCAGGGACAGGCGCCGAAAGGGCCCCTGTTGTTGCACTGTAGCTGCTGTAGGGCAGGTGCCGAAAGGCTCCCCTGCCGCACTGTAGCCACAGCAGGGGCAGGCGCCAAAGTCAGCCCTGCTGTCACATCTAGTCACTGTAGCAGTATAGCAGCCTGACATGTCTGTGTACTAGGATTAGATGGATAGAGTTGTATATATAGCTTTCCACTGCAACTCAGTAAAGAGAGCGAGTTCAGTTTTGCCATCTCCTCCGCAGAGCTTCGGCCAACACTGGTGCTTATGCTATGAGTGTGTACGCTCTGTTCTCCCTCCCTTCTTCTACCTCTAGCCATAGTGTGTGGTCAGCAACACTGGTGAGTGGTCGGCTCACCCGTTTGCCGGAGATCCAGGGGCCAACACGGCTCACCGCAGCAGCCGCGCTCATGATGCCATGGTTCCATCGCCATAGCTTTGCAGCTTGTTTCACTTTGCCTGTGTCATGAACTTCGATCTGAAGTTCTTGATCTTCCATCTGAAGATTAGTTTATATGTGTTTCAATAGTATCGATGTTGATCATGAACACTTGAATTGTTGACATCTCTTCTCTTGGATTGCTGTGCCTAGGCAACAGGCATGTGATTTTCCCAATTTTATTTTCCCACATTTCCTTGCCTATAATATTGCCGCGGGGGTCAAATCTTGCAGTATTCTTGCACCTAGATTTAGCAAAGCTCTTTTTTCCCCTAATTCTTGCTGATTCATGCACCTAGAGCTGACTAATTTAATCTTGCACCTAGATTTATTCTTGCATGACCGTAGTATTCTTACCTTGCTCCAAGGTTAAAAAGCTTGTTTGTCCTGGGATTTCCATCAATCAGTGATTCAAAGATGTTTGGAGGTGACCCTAGGGGGTCACTAATTTGCACCCCTAATGGACCCACTTTAAGGGGAACTGCTGGAGAGAGTAGAAACTTTATAGTTTTTTAGTTGCTCCCAAAAACTACTTTTAGGGCCAAATTTTATGGGGCGACACTCTTGGAGATTGCCTAGGCCAATGTTTTCATGCTCTCTGGTTGCCTAGACTAATTAATTAAGTGATATGAAAATAAAACCCTAAATTATCTCCATGACAATTATTATTATTTTCCTTAATCGAGCGTATGCCCATGATATGTTCATCAGAGGAACGTGCGATTTTACAATATCTATGATGGTGTTATGCCCTGATTCATCATATGAGGAGACTGGCTACTATTTACTTAAACCTATTTCTAACTTTTCATGTTGAGATTAGGTGATGGCTGAGCAGATTATAGCCATAACATATATTGTTAAAAAGTTTGCTGGGTTTTAATTAGTGAGATGGTTTGTATGCCCCTTCACTCTTTAAGTTTTGCATCAAAGTTTTGTATTGTTACATTTGTCTACATTGGATAATTTCCCTTGGGAGAGCATTCAATTTATCAACATCTGCCTGTAGGCATTGTATAAAAGGTGCAATACTGAATATAATTCAATATATTGTTCTGTGGTATATAACAAATTCTGATGATGAGGTTGATGGGCTGGTCTAATATGTAAAACTTGCTTTGGGCATCCATAGGGTCATAGATAAATTAAAGGAACTTCAATCGATATTGCTATTTCAAAAATTAACTTTGTTTGCATTTTGAGTTTATATTGTACATTTGAGATTCTACTAATCCTTTAATTTCCTTTTGACACATGTTTTGACAAAATTAAGTAAATTATTACTTTGCTATAGCTTTGACTAGGGAGCTCCAATTCATGAATCTGGCCTTTTGATGCATGTTATGGTAGTATCAGGGCCTGTTTGGTTACTTAGACCGAATTTTAGTCCCTATCCCATCGAATGTTTGGACACATGTATGAAATATTAAATATAGACTAAAAAATAACTAATTACATAGATTACGACTAATTTACGAGATGAATTTTTTAAGCCTAATTAGTCCATGATTTGACAATGTGTGCTACAGTAAAAATGTGCTAATGACGGGTTAATTAGGCTTAATAAATTTGTCTCATAAATTAATCTCCATCTGTGTAATTAGTTTTATAATTAACTCATGTTTAGTCCTTCTAATTAGCATCCGAACATCCGATATGACATGGACTAAAATTTAGTCCGTGGAACCCAACACCCCCTCAATGTCCTAATAAAAATTGTCGTGAGCTTGTACAAGAAGGACCCTGATGGAGTTCTTTGGCGATGATGCAGGCCCACCCTCACTGCCCTGTGGTCTGCATACACCGCTCGAGAGAGTAGCTGCGCCGCCATGGCATCGCGCACCTCGTCCTTGCAGCATGTACCGTCGTAGTTCATTGGCTCTATGACAACAGTTTCACGTTTTTATGATACTCTGTTAAGGTTTGTACCACCGAAATAGCATGTACCGCCGCAGGTTCATCTTACCGCGAACTCCATAACGATGAAGTGGTTCTCGGTCCAGTACTCCAGTCGTCGACTCGTCGTCGAAGGTCGCCAGGAGCTGCACGACGTTCGGGTGGCCACGGCACCAGGGGCGGAGCTACAGGGTGGTCCCTGTGGGCCGCAGACCACCCTGTAGATTTGGCCCAAAGTCTAATATCCCTCGGTATTTTAGCCCAAAGCCTATTCGCCTGTGCTGCCGATCGAACCTGGTGGAAGACTCGAAGCGACGTCCGCAACGCAAGACCGCGACCTGCCCCTTGGTTTCTGACTCCAACCGCTCAACTCGACGGACTGCAGCGTTGCAGTTGCAGCAGCGGAGCGCTGGAGCGGCCGCCGCCCGCCGCCCAGACGTCGGAGTCAGGGGCTAGCAACGCACTTCAGTACCTGTATGTTGATCCTGATATCCTTTCTTTACCAAAGTTCTATCACGTCTCTCTCTGTATCAAGTGATTAAGCCCTAAACTGCTAAACAGGAGACAATCAACGATCTAGTGATCTGCAGTTCAACTTCAATTCACGGCACATCCCAGTTTGGAGTTCGCCACTGCCGCGGTATGCAGAAATAATTTAGTTTCTATTTCATCGCAATTTTAAAATTTTATTGTAGCACTAAAATGATTTAAATATTTAATTAAAACATTGTATCATTGGACATTGGGATTATTTATTGCTCTTTCAGATTTGTAAAAAATGAAGAGTGGTGATATTGTCTCTCTTTTTCAGAAATATGAATCAAAGAAAAAGGTTTCTTCTCCATCTCCGTTCCAGAAGAACAAATTTGTAATATTTCAATTCTATGTTAAGAAAACTATACTCATCTATTTTATGAACTCTGTATGTCCTTTTATGCTTAATCGCATTTTGTAATTCATATACTTGTGTACCGACGAGTTAAATTTATAATGATTAAAAAAAATTTAGACAATGGACCACCATAGCTACAAATCCTAGCTATGCCACTGCGCGGCACGCCTCCAGAGCCATGGCCTCCTGCGCGAACTGATCGGGACCCTTCACCACGCACTCGTCGTGGGCCGGCGCGATGAGCTGCTTCACGGCGACGAGTTGCTCGTCGACGCTGTCCCAGGCCGCGTACACCCTGGTGAACATTCCTCGCCACACCATGGCCGTGTCCTTGTACCGATCCGCCACGGCCGAAGGCCAGCTGCTGGGAGCCGCTGCCTTTCCTGTTAATGCGCTGTCCTTGACGAACTGCATCTCGACGGCCGCCGAGACAGCAGCAGCAGCCATCATGGATGCAGTGGCAGATGCAGAATAGAATTGAAGAGGGCTGGCCTCTTTTTTTTCTCTCTCTTCATTTTTCTTTTTTTCTCTACCTCTTCTTCTCTCTCACCTTCCCAATATTTCCATTGATGCACCAGTTGTAGGAGGCTAGAGCCCCCCAGCCCCTTGTAGATACGCCCCTGCATGGACGCGATCTCTCTCCGCGCTAGGACACTATTGACGCTGTTCTTGCGACGAAACGAGAGGCGGGTGCCGGCGAGCTAGGGCCTTTTTTTTCTCTGGCTACTCTATAAACAGTTCTAGTTCTAGCTTTTCTGAAGAGGTGACTTCTCTGAACAAGTTGAAGTCCTTTTGAAAAAAAACGTTTGATAAAACAACTTCTCTTGTTTTTTTTGAAATAGATGAAAGACATCAAATGTCTATAACACCCCTACTTATTTGACTTGTTATATATAGATTTATATATGATGTTACTTTATAATGTGCAGAATAAATAAATATTATATATGAAAATTAAGATTAATGTTTTTAAGTAAGAATAATGTGGGACCCATGTGTGTGTATATATATATGACAACGCTATTTGGTAATAGTTACCCAGACCTATCTGACAGCCCAGCAACCAGCAGGCTGGGACCCCGGCAGATTTTTTTTCTGCCGTGATTTGAGGCTAGTTTTTCCATGGAGTGGAGCCCACGGGCCAATTCTTTTATGTCCGTGATCTGAGGATAGTTTTTTTCCGGTTCAATTTTTGTACTTACGTCCATGATTTGAGGTTAGTTTTTTTCGTTCAATTGTCCTGTGTGGAATTCATTTTAGTTTAATAAAATCATGATTCAGAACAGGTTGGTGTGGCTTATGTCGCTTAAAATTAATGAGATAACACAAAATAATCAATCAAAAGGCAGAAAAATAGATGAGCCATGCCTACTTATTCAAATTATTTTTGATGCTCTATATTCTGACCATACGGCAAAGACGTTGTATTACATTTGCGTAGTAAGAAGGCTAAAAATCCAGAATCATTTGCATATGCCAAAACTGGCCACATGGATCATAAACCTAGTAAAATGCGGGGCCTTCTCCAGATAGTAACGATTGTATACAATCGGATTGTCAAGGCTCATAATGGCCTCACCAGTCCCCACCACTGCAAAGTTGAACCCTCAGTGGACACAAGCTCCATGCCGCCTCTATGTAATTGTGTTCGAAATTGTGCTCTCTGCTTGCTTCTCCTCTCTCCACTTCACTATAAAATCTTCAGATACCTCCTTGCTTGGGTGCTGTTTAGTTCCTCTCATCTTGCAAATTTTTTCAAGATTTCCCATCACATCGAATCTTTGGACGCATACATAAAGTATTAAATATAAATAAAAAATAAAACTAATTACACAGTTTAGACGAAATTCACGAGACGAATCTTTTAAGCCTAATTAGACTATGATTGGACACTAATTGTTAAATAACAACGAAAGTGCTACAGTACCGTTTCGCCAAAAATTTCGCCAACTAAACAAGGCCCTGGGCTCTCGCCAATATGTCCTGAACAGTTGAACCCAAATCAGAAGCCATCTTTCCATAGACCTGAAGCTCATAGCCGCCCATTTCTCGCGTACACCGCTGGAGGCAGTGCATCGTGGGATGAGGGCCCAAGCCCAAGTATATAATACACCATACCATTTAGCTATAGTCCATTAGGATTTAGGATTAATGAGAAGATGCAGCGGCCCATCAGCAAAAGGAGTCGTCAGCCTCTTTCTTTCCAAAAGGCAAGGAGCCGAGCCGCCAACATGCGCACATAGCTATCGCGAGTCGCAACTTCCGGACTTCTGGCGAGACGCGAGACTGCAAGAGACGCAGCGCCGATCACCAGTTCACCACACGATCACCAGCGCAGATCACCGAGACACCGACACCCGAGTTCCAGTCTTCCAGAATCCAGACGACGACGGCGACCAGTGTGGCAGAACCGCCTAATTTAATGCCTCACAGGAGTGCTTGTCTTCCATTCGACACTAAGCACTCGAGGGAGAACACTAAATTACTCGATTCCGTCGGGCACACCCCAGGGGAGAACCTGAAAATCCACATTTTTGCCATCAGGATCACAAATGAGAGAATAAAGCTTACATCATTCGTAACCATTTCTTACATCACTTTTAATACAACGTCAGAGTATAATATTTATTAATATGACAGCGGAATTAAATCATATTATCAGAGTTATAAACAATTTACTTGAACAGCGGAATAGAAACATGTGAATAGAGTTACAGCGGAAATAAATATCTAAACCTGACATGAGGAAGTATTGACATATAGACTATAACAACATATTATTAAACTTTCATTTATAAAAGCATTTGGTGAGAGTTATAAATAAAAACTACGATCGCAGCGTAAAGGAAATTCTCTCGGAGCCCACCAGGAGGAATTCACACACAAGAGTCAGCTTTAGCATCCACCTGTCACCTGCAACAGGGGGAATAAAACTCTGAGTACCCAATTGTACTCAGCAAGACTTACCTAATAGGAGAAAAGAAAAGACTCCAAGGATATGCAAAGTTATTTGGCTTGTGGGTTCATTGCATTTGCAGGAAGCATTACTAAACGTGCGTCCTTATATTCGATTTTTATTAATAGCCGCATTGGTTCATTAACTAACCATTCTATGCAAGCACCTGTGCTACTTTCAAGCAGGTGGTAAGCAATCAGATTTCCTTTCTCCATCTTCCATCTTTCATCTTCCAGTTCTTACTACGATGCTAAACCACAGACAAGCCGTACCGGATAGCCCGGCGATTCGCGAATCAATGCCCCCAGCTGGGTACCCTGAAAACACATGTCCCGCTTGTACCCCGGGCACAAGCAGGATCAACCCATCACTCTCCTGTCCTGGGTGTCCAGGTCCCCGTCCAAACTGGGACTCCAAACCCCCGCCCCTGAGTCCCGGACTCAGTGCAGCGCAAGGACCTCCTCCACCAAAACAAACCCTAACAGTCGGTCCGGAAAGAGCCGGATCCGCGACAAGAGAGCAACAAGTCTTCCAAGCGTCCATACACAAGTATGTGCTCGGGATAATAAGTCTATGACCTGCCTAGAGTCATATACAGCGATCGGTCCTTAACCGACCAGACAGGGAAAAATAGTATAACCAAGGTATGCCCCGTGTCCACGGTGACACAACTCCTTACACTCATCAATACCCAAACCATATCCCTGCCCGGTCACCATTTTCCTTTCCACCATTTTATATATTCCAGGTGATAATCATATAGTAACATATTTCCTATATCTCGCGAGTGACAGGCAATCACTCGACTTCTACCGGAGTCCTGTAGCATAGCAATCTACACGATCCTGTCATACTAGTAAGATTCATAGGATAAAGATATATATGCAAGTGGGTTTCATTCAACTCCTTGAAACTTAATGCACAAATATAATTTAAACTGCAGAAAGTAGGGGTTATGCACCAGGGCTTGCCTGGGTAAAATATAATTAGAAGTTAGCTTTCCATCATGGCGACATGATCTCCAAAAGCACCATTTCTTCAGCAACTCCCGATGACTCCGTGATCCATCGACGTCCCTATCATGATATGCAATGTAATGAAATGCAAGGGTATGATCAGCTGACTGCAATCGTGACTCGTATAAATACGCTCTACATCTCTCAAGTGAACGAGCTAGTTCTAACGATGACCGTACTTAGGCTACATATCCATGTTGTCGCACAAGGCGTTATTTCCGAATAATTATTTTGGTTATATAAACCAAAGTGTTTCTTTATTCACAATAGGACATTATTATCTAATTAGCAGCTAGTTATTCCGGAGCTACAAAATTTACCACGAGTACCTAATATTGCCAAGAGCCTACTGTACAAATTTCAGATCCAACACTATTACCAATGTATCATGGAAATTCTTATAAGTTTATACTTTGCAATATCAAACACCTTAAATTAATTATATAGCTTCCAAGAATATTATCCAACTATATGAACAAATTAGACTAGCAGGTAGATCATGAATTTAGGAGACTAACAAAATTGGTTTCGCATTTTAATGATTTTTCTGCTATTTATTTTCAAATTTGGAAGAGCACTGACTTAACAAAAACTAACACAAAAAGAGTAAGGGCCTGAGCGGCCGGCTTGGCCCGCAGACAAATCGCGCGGCCTACTGGCCGGACACGGCCTAGCGGCGCAGCCAGGCCAGCAGCGCAGCAGCAGGCCAGCCAAGCAGGCGGCCTACAGGCGCGGTGGCCCAAGGCAGATGGCGCGCGGCAGTGGCAAAGGCACATGCGGCGCGGGCAGCGGCCCAGGCGGGCGCGTGAGCGGCCCACCAGCCAACTCACGCAGCCAAGGCGACTGGTTTAGCAGGGACAACCCACGTGGCCAACGCATCACCTTCTCCTACCAATTCGCGAGCAGAGCAGAGGAACGAGCGTCGAGCCTCACCGATGGCCGATTCAGCAGAGAAGGACACCATGGCGACGACAGACGTCCCTCCGCGACCCCAAGGCGGCCGTTGCACGGCCAAAGGCGGTGCCAGGCGTCGGGGCCACGCACCGCGGCGGCCGTAGAGCAGAGGAGCGCCGATGCGGAACTAATTCGGCGGAGTGGCCACCGGCGGCATCCACGTGGGACAGCACGGGCTCGGGCGCTGCGCGAGGGAGGTAGGGCGATGGCGGGACGGCGCTGGTCACCGGTGGTGTGACGATGGTGCACGCGCGGGGGAGGAGTGCGCGGTGGTGTGGAGAAGGAGGGGAGGGGCATCGGTGCTTCACGGCCCAAGCGCGCGGGGGTGGTACTACGGCTCGTGCGGCGGGAGCTCGCGGGTCGTAGCTGGCGAGGCGAGCTGAGAAGGGGCGGCGCCGTGGATCAGTAGAAATGGCGCGGCAGTGGGGCTCACGCGCTGGAGGGGGAGCACCGCGGAGCTACGTTATGGGACCCAGGGGCGCAGGCCAGGGCGGCTGCGGCTCGGGCGTGGAACCAAGGGAGCGGCGCGTGCTCAGGTGGCGAACCATCGTAGGCCGGGGGCACGTGCGTGGAAGGTCGGCCTGGCGCGGATGGCCATGGCATGGACGGGAAAGCAGCGCTGCTGCGGGGAAACAGAGAGCAAGGGAGGCGGTGGTGAGGCGCTGCAGTTGGATGAGCAGCGGGGACACAGGCGCGCCTGGCACGGACGCGCTGCACGTGGAGCAGCTGGTGCCACACGGGACCGTGGGGACGCCAGCGCGTGGTGGCTCGGGCACTGTGGGGAAGGGAGAGGAAGAGCAGCAGGCGGGCGTGGGGCCGAGGGGCGCGCGAAGCACGGAGGGACAGTGCTCGCGGCCTGCGCCCGGATTTCACCGCGGAGAGAAGGAGGAGAGGGGATGGGGGAAAAGTAGCGCTCGGCCAAAAATCAAAATGACGGGGCAGTGGAGTTCCTGGCTGGGGCGCTCCCTCCTCGGCACAACAGAGAAGAAAGAAAAAGAGGGGGGAAAGCGCTGGAGAAAATGACGACGCCAGACGCAGCCAAGGCTGGTGCTCGGCTTGCAAATTTCGTAGAGAGAGATGCAGATGGAGCCAGCAAGGCAAGCAGACAAGAAAAGGAAAAGCGTGGAGACTTCTCGCTGGCTCGCCCCAATTTCATAGACGTGACTGGGGGACAGTGGGAGGACATCGTAGCATGGTCGTTAGCTGCTCGCCTGCGTGCACACGGAACACGAAAGGACCTGATGAGGATAGGGCAGACAGCAGTATGCGGATCATGCATGTCGTCTACACACCGACACTATGAACACGTCAGGAGCTGAAAACATAGACAGCCAGCGACAGGCAAGGACGATCAGAGACAGAGCAAGCAAACAACGTGAAGGTTCGGCCAACTCCATCAGTGCAGAGACAGCGCGGCAAAATTGACACGAGTTGACTAAAAAACAGGACCACGTACTTCTGACTCAGGCACTCTTATATATAAATGGTCGTAATAGCACTTTGCATTGGAGCACGTTCATCCGTCGTAACTTTTACGCGGTTTACTAATTTACGTAAGCTTCACTTATCGTTCCCCATATATGTTGTGAATCAAAAATTCGAGAAACTCGTTCGAAAGTTTTACTTAGGCCTAAATCGCGGCGCTAAAAAGGATCGTAACACCGGGGTGTTACAACCAACCCCCCTTAAAAAGAATCTCGTCCCGAGATTCGAAACTGGAACCAGAAAAGGGGAAACACAATTACATTCTGTAGATCAGGGATTACACGAAAGACTACATGACTTCGAACACTAAACCACACGGGGATCTAGGGATACCTGGTTAAGAGCAACTTGATACACCCAAGACCTACTCCCAAAGTCGGGATAGACGAGGACAATGGAGAATCAACAAGAAGATGATTATCCAAAACATGGCGTAGCACCAACAAATCCAGAAACAGTCGACTAAGAAGTAAAACATCGTGAATCCTAAGGCCAACTAACCAAGGGGACTTGAACTTCTTCAACGAACCGGATCCTTTCTTCTTCACAGATCACACCATCACCTCAGACAAACGAACCTAGCTTCCCAACATCACCTAGATTTTGTAGTTCTGCTGTGAAAGCGAGAGGAATGGGGATGAAGAAGAGCAAGGACCAAGGGTATCTTATATAGGCGAACGGAGGTGGGAAGCAACACACCGGAGGCGGATGCGGCGGGGATGGGCTACACCGATGGTGCATGCTGTGGAGATAAGGTCTGAAACATGGCGTGCTTCCTGCGCAAGCGGCGGAAGGGAAAATAAAGAAGAGTAGAGGAGCTCCGCTCGACGAGACAGGCATGCGAGCAGTCGTGTCACCAAAAGAAGAAAGAAAGAGAAGGGGAAATGGGGGGGTCCGGTACGGAGACGAGCCGCGAGAGTCGGGAGCCGACCGGATGCTGGAAAAAGGAGCAACGCATAGTGCACAAAGACGGCGAGCACTGCACGATGCCGCAGCCATGCGAAAACGGGGAGCTAAAGACCCGATACAGACAACGTTCGTAGGGCACGCAACGAAATGACCCAGCATGCGAAGCACGGTCAACTAAAAATAGGGTTGGGACATGACGTCCACTCTGACTTTTCTATTACTCCCGGCTATCCACTGTTAACCTTCCTTACTACTCTTCTTTTTCTTTTCTTTACTCGACCACATCCGTCTTTCAAGTGGACTGGGACCATGTCATACTTTCTTTCCCCAAAACCATGTCTTGTTTACCTTGAGAGAACACCTCTGCATCAACCCATTGTGGAATTCCTGTTTGAACACCTGAACATTTCCAAGGAGAAAATTTTTAAAACAAAACGGTATGGCGGTGTAACTTGGTAAAGGTACTTGGTTAACAACCTCGATACCAGCGCATGCCGAGCAACGTCACATGTGGCAGTTGTTCCACACGGAGCCCTCGGTTTTGTCGCGGCACCATAAGCTTTTAACCAGGCAACTATCACCAACTTACACGCCATGAAGACGGTGGGGTCATAGACCACAGAGTAAGGGGAGTATTGCAAAGGAAAATTAAACAACAAAAGTTCCCTTCACAACAAGGGACAAGGAAATCCAAATCCAACGATGGATTTATTTTAAAGAAATTCAAGTGTTCTGCTGGGGCATCCATAATTAGTCGATACAGTGTCCAATAACATCCAATCGTGGCTGATCTGCTGGTATCTGAATGGCAACTTCTCTTGTAACTCACTTAACATCGCCCTTGAAAACTTGGAGCATGTCTAACGAGACTTGAAGTAAAGGAACACAATAAACACAACGAAATAATTAAAATGCATATTCCAATGATCTCATACGGGTACATCCTACAGGCATTCAGGCTCACATTCACGGCCTAGCATTCACCTACGGTCGGACGATCTCAACAACTATGGACGACAACAACGGCAAGAGTACAATACCGGGGACAGCAACAAAAAACACTAATACTACGGGCACAACGTCCTAAGGCAACTAGTCTACATCCTCACGGGGCAACGGTTGAGTGAGAGGAATCAAGGGTTCTTCTTCTGACACTACTGAGGGTGGAGGTGCTGGCGGTGCTGCAACACTTGTTCTTCTTCTTTCTAGTGGGTGGATAGGGATCCCTTCCAAGATCGGGGCATCCTGCCTTCCAGCAGCCAACGTCCTTCGTTCAGCCCTGGTGACAAGTAGGCCACCCGTAGCTGATGGACATGCCGATCTTCAGCCCCCTTTAGAGCTTCCTCCATGGCAGCCTCTTGGCTCTCAGCAGCTGCAGCGCTGGCATGCGCTTCGGCGAGCTGCACCTAGAGCATCCGATTGAAGATCTCGGCTTCCTCGGCGCGCCGAAGGCACACCCTTAGCTCCAAGGCTTGACGGTCGTACTGCTCATCCAGAGCGAGCAGGTACGTGGTCAAGTGCACCATGGTGGGACTGTCCTCTTGCATATCTTATCCTTGCAAAGCCTCCATGCGGGCCCTCCATGCCCACCGATTCTTGTCCAAAGGAGGAAAGAACCACATGGGGGTACGGGCAATGGGCTCCTCATAGATCTGGCAGAGGTATCGCAAGGCTTTGCAGGCCACAACCTGGTAGGTGCCAACGAAGAGAAACCCGATTGCGGTCACACTCCATGCTTCAGTGAGGTCGGGGAACTCCTCACTCTTCCCGATGTAGATGGTAACCTCACACTGCTCAGTGCCATGCTCCTCATACTCACGGCCCTCATACTCGGGGCGATCATTGACTCTGAGCTTTTGCAGGGTGGCATGCAGGATTTTGGGAAAACCCACAATGTTCATGCAGTAGGTACTAACCTAGGCTCCTGCCATCTTTGGCGGTGGTTGCAAGGAAGGCTGAGCGAAAAGCTGGCTCAAAGGAAAAGCTAAGCGAGCTAAAGTGCGCCGAGTGGTGGTACCAATGGCTAAGCTAGGCTCTATTTATAAAGGCAGAGCGCTCAGTGGTCCTGGCGCTGTTCACCAGGGTTCCCGTGCAAGATCACTATGATGAATCGACCAAATTCCGCACGTTCGAGGCGAGCGACATGTGGTGCCATTACTGACTAGTACGACTACAGGGCAAGGGTCCGATAAGAGCGCAGAAAGGGGTATGGGGAGACATGGGTCATGACCAGCGTGAACCATGGGCGAATGCGGAGCACGAAGTCATAGTGCGGACCTAACTCTAGAACAGGAACGAGTCATTCGTGCACAATACGACATGCGTGACACCTATGGATGGTGTATCTACCAGCAATATGAGCGCTACAATGCACCAACGAAATATGCATGAATGCACGTCCTATACATCCTTCCACTGTTGCCAACATATAGGGCAACCGTTCTCAGATTTTTGGCACAGCGTTCTCTCCCTGTAACTAGCCGATACTATTGAACTATGCTCGAGTCAGTGTACCTGCAGAAACTTGATTAACCCTATCTAAGTCAGCTGAGTGCCATCTATCCTGGATACATAACCATAGTAATAGGGCTACTTATATAACTTCGCATACAAACGTCCTAACTTTTTGCAATAATGGGTTGTCAAATTTTAGTTTAGAAAAGGTTTTCGAAGCCTTATTTTCTCATTTGCGCTCTGATACCACCTGTGGCAGAACCGCCTAATTTAATGCCTCACAGGAGTGCTTGTCTTCCATTAGACACTAAGCACTCGAGGGAGAATACTAAATTACTCGATTCCGTCGGGCACACCCCAGGGGAGAACCCGAAAATCCACATTTTTGCCATCAGGATCACAAATGAGAGAATAAAGCTTACATCATTCGTAACTATTTCTTACATCACTTTTAATACAAGCAGGTGGTAAGCAATCAGATTTCCTTTGTCCATCTTCCATCTTTCATCTTCTACTTCTTACTATGATGCTAAACCACAGACAAGCCGTACCGAATAGCCCGGCGATTCGTGAATCAATGCCCCCAGCTGGGTACCCCGAAAACACACGCCCCGCTTGTACCCCTGGCATAATTAGGACCAACCCATCACTCTCCTATCCCAGGTGTCCAGGTCCCCATCCAAACCAGGACTCTAAGCCCTCACGCCTGTGTCCCGGACTCAGTGCGGCGCAAGGACCTCCTCCACCAAAACAAACCCTAACAGTCAGTCCGGAAAGAGCCGGATCCACGACAAGAGAGCAACAAGTCTTCCAAGCGCCCATACACAAGTATGTGCTCAGGATAATAAGTCTATGACCTGTCTAGAGTCATATGCAGCGATCGGTCCTTAACCGACCAAACAGGGAAAAATAGTGTAACCAAGCTATGCCCCGTGTCTATGGCGACACAACTCCTTACACTCACCAATACCCAAACCATATCCCTGCCCGGTCACCATTTTCCTTTCCACTATTTTATAGATTCCAGGTGATAATCATATAGTAACATATTTCCTATATCTCGCGAGTGACAGGCAATCACTCGACTTCTACCGGAGTCCTGTAGCATAGCAATCTACACGATCCTGTCATACTAGTAAGACTCATAGGATAAAGATATATATGCAAGTGGGTTTCATTCAACTCCTTGAAACTTAATGCACAAATATAATTTAAATTGCAGAAAGTAGGGGTTATGCACCGGGGCTTACCTGGGTAAAATATAATTAGAAGTTAGCTTTCCATCATGGCGACATGATCTCCAAAAGCACCATTTCTTCAGCAACTCCCGATGACTCCGTGATCCATCGACATCCCTATCATGATATGCAATGTAATGAAATGCAAGGGTATGATCAGCAGACTGCAATCGTGACTCATATAAATACGCTCTACATCTCTCAAGTGAACGAGCTACTTCTAATGACGACCGTACTTAGGATACATATCCATGTTGTCGCACAAGGCGTTATTTCCCAATAATTATTTTGGTTATATAAACCAAAGTGTTTCTTTATTCGCAATAGGACATTGTTATCTAATTAGCAGCTAGTTATTTCGGAGCTACAAAATTTACCACGAGTACCTAATATTGCCAAGAGCCTACTGTATGAATTTCAGATCCAACACTATTACCAATGTATCATGGAAATTCTTATAAGTTTATACTTTGCAATATCAAACGCCTTAAATTAATTATATAGCTTCCAAGAATATTATCCAACTATATGAACAAATTAGACTAGCAGGTAGATCATGAATTTAGGAGACTAACAAAATTGGTTTCGCATTTTAATGATTTTTCTGCTGTTTATTTTCAAATTTGGAAGAGCATGGACTTAACAAAAAGTAACACAAAAAGAGTAAGGGCCCGAGCAGCCGGCTTGGCCCGCAGACAAATCGCGCGGCCTACTGGCCGGACACGGCCTAGCGCGCGTAGCCAGGCCAGCAGCGCGGCAGCAGGCCGGCCAAGCAGGCGGCCCACAGGCACGGCGGCCCAAGGCAGATGGCGCGCGGCAGCGGCAAAGGCTTAGGCGGCACGGGCAGTGGCCCAGGCAGGCACGTGAGCGGCCCACCAGCCAACTCACGTAGCTGAGGCAGCTGGTTCAGCAAGGATAGCCCACGCGCCAACACATCACCTTCTCCTACCAATTCGCGAGCAGAGCAGAGGAATGAGCATCGAGCCTCACCGATGGCCGATTCGGCAGAGAAGGATGCCATGGCGACGATGGACGTCCCTCCGTGACCCCAAGGCGGCCGCTGCACGGCCGGAGGCGGTGCCAGGCATTGGGGCCACGCACCACGGCAGCCGTAGAGGAGAGGAGCGCTGATGCGGAACCAATTCAGCGGAGTGGCCACCGGCGACATCAGCGTGGGACAACGCGGGCTCGGGCGCTGCGCGAGGGAGGCAGGGCGATGGCGGGATGGCATGGGTCACTGGTGCTGCGACGATGGTGCACGTGCGGGGGAGGAGTGCATGGTGGTGCGGAGAAGGAGGGGAGGGGCATCGGTGCTTCACGGCCCAAGCACGCGGGGGTAGTACTACGTCTCGTGCGGTGGGAGCTCGCGGGTCATGGCTAGTGAGGCGAGCTGAGAAGGGGCGGCGTTGTGGATCAGCAGAAACGGCACGGCAGTGGGGGCTCACACCTTGGAGGGGGAGCACCGCGGAGCTGCGTTACGGGACCTAGGGGCGCAGGCCAGGGTGGCCGCGGCTCGGGCGCAGAACCAAGGGAGCGGCGCGTGCTTAGGTGGCGAACCATCGTAGGCCGGGGGCACATGCGTGGAAGGTCAGCCCGGCCCGGATGGCCATGGCGTGGATGGGAAAGCAGCGCTGCTATGGGAAACAGAGAGCAAGGGAGGCAGCGGTGAGGCGCTACGGCTGGATGAGCAGTGGGGATGCGGCCGCGCCTGGCACGGACGTGCTGCACGTTGAGCAGCTAGTGCCACGTGGGACCGTGGGGACACCAGCACACGGTGGCTCGGGCGCTGTGGGGAAGGGAGAGGAAGAGCAGCAGGCGAGCATGGGGCTAAGGGGCGCACGAAGCACGGAGGGACAGCGCTCACGGCCTGTGCTCGGATTTCGCCGCGAAGAGAAGGAGGAGAGGGGATGGGGGAAAAGCAGCGCTCGGCCAAAAATCGAAACGATGGGGCAGTGGAGTTCCTGGCTAGGGCGCTCCCTCCTCGGCACAGCAGAGAAGAAAGAAAAAGAGGGGGAAAAAGCGCCGGAGAAAACAACGACGCCAGACGCAGCCAAGGCTGGTGCTCGGCTTGCAAATTTCGTAGAGACAGATGCAGACGGAGCTAGCGAGGCAAGCAGACAAGAAAAGGAAAAGCGATGGAGACTGCTCGCTGGCTCACCCCAATTTCATAGACGTGACTGGGGGACAGTGGGAGGACATCGTAGCGTGGTCGTCAACTGCTCGCCTGCGTACACACGGAACATGAAAGGACCTAATGAGGACAGGGCAGACAGCAGTATGCGGATCATGCACGTCGTCTACACACCGGCACTACGAACACGTCAGGAGCTGAAAACATAGACAGCCAGCGACGGGCAAGGACGATCAGAGACAGAGCAAGCAAACAATGTGAAGGTTTAGCCAACTCCATCAGTGCAGAGATAGCACGGCAAAATTGACACGAGTTGACTCAGAAACAGGACCACGTACTTCTGACTCAGGCACTCTTATATATAAATGGTCGTAACAGTACTTTGCATTGGAGCACATTCATCCATCATAACTTTTACGTGGTTTACTAATTTATGCAAGCTTCGCTTATCGTTCCCCATATATGTTGTGAATTGAAAATTTGAGAAACTCGTTCGAAAGTTTTACTTAGGCCTAAATCACGGTGCTAAAAAGGATTGTAACACCGGGGTGTTACAACCAGGCAGCTGAGGCAGGGCTCGACGAAGACGACGACATCTGGCCTCAACAAAGCTTGTCCAAATGATCACTTTCCTCTACCACGAATAGACCAGATAGTCGACTCCACCTCGGGTTACGAGATCCTCTCCTTTCTGGATGTGTACTCGGGCTATCACCAGATCACGATGAAAGAGTGTGATTAGCTCGCAACCTCGTTCATCACCCTGTATGGTTCATTCTGCTACTTAACCATGCCATTTGGCTTGAAGAACGCTGGCGCCACCTACCAAAGGTGCATGCAGTAATGCTTCACCGACCAAATCGAACCGCTTGATTAGCCTGACCAAATCGAGCGACCAAGACCAACGATCACCGTCTATGTTGATGACATAGTGGTCAAAATAACTCAAGCCTATGACCTGATCGCAAACTTGGCCGCAACGTTCACGAACCTCCGAAGGTTCAACTTCTGGCTGAATCCCGAAAAATGTGTTTTTAGGGTTCCAAAGGGGAAGCTGCTAGGATACATTGTGTCCGAGCACGGCATCTAGGCCAACCCTAAAAAAATCATGGCCATCTCCAACATGGGTCCCATACACAACATCAAAGGGCATGCAAAGGCTCACCGGCTATCTGGCTACCCTAAGTCGATTCATCTCCTAGCTCGGCAAATGGGGGATGCCACTCTATAAGCTCCTCAAAAAGATGGACACTTTCATCTAGACCGAGGAAGCCCAGCAGGCCCTAGAGAGCCTCAAAGCGTCCCTGACGTCAGCCTCGATCCTCGTCGCTCCTGAACGAGAACCCCTTCTCTACATCACAGCCAGCAACCATGTGGTAAGCGCCGCGCTGGTCGTCGAAAGGGAGGAGTCGGGACACCAACTTAAGGTCTAGCGGCCCATATACTTCGTCGACGAAGTACTCACCGACCCCAAGGTCCGGTACCCCCTGGTGCAGAAACACCTATACACCGTGCTGATGGCAACCAGGAAGCTCCTGTACTACTTCACCAACCACAAAGTCATGGTCGTCACTTCATACCCACTCGGGGACATCATCCACAACCGCGATGCCGCGGGACGGATCTCTAAGTGGACACTCGAACTCATGGGCCATGACATGAGGTACATCCCCTATACCGCCATTAAATCTCAGGCTCTTGCAGATTTTGTCACCGAATGGACAGAGGTACAGCTACCGATCCCGGACGTCACCCACGAGTATTGGACAATGTACTTCGACAGGTCCGTAATGGCGCTAGGCTCGGGGGCTGGAGTGGTTCTGATCTCATCGGACAGGAGTAGGCTCCACTGCGCCATCCGCCACCACTTTTTAGCCTCAAACAATGCCACAGAGTATGAGGCCCTCATCAACAGACTACGCATTGCCATCGAGCTCGGTGCTACACGACTCTATGTTCGCGGTGACTCGGAGCTAGTCGTTGATCAGGTCATGAAGGAGTCCTCCTGCAAAAGCCCCCTCATGGCAGCATACTGCCAAGAGGTGCACAAGCTCAAGGACAAATTCCAAGGGATCGAGCTACATCACGTCCCTCAAAGGGACAACAATGCCACCAATTTTCATGCGAACTTGGCTGCTAGGAGGGATCCATCCCCAAGCGGGGTCTTCATCAATGACGTCCACAAGTCATCCACCCACATCCTAAAAGGTCTGATCCAGACACACCCCCGATGCCCAGCCAGCACTCGAGGGCTCCAACCCCGATGCCAAGCCAGCACCCGGGGGCTTTGACCCCAACGCCAAGCCAGCGCTCGGGGTCTCTGATCCCAGAACCTCCATGACGACATCATGTGCAAACGTTGTCGTATTGGCACTCGATCAAACCAACTAGCGAACAGCACTACTCGCCTACCTCCTCAAGGAAGTTCTCCCACCCGAGAGGACTTAAGCCCGATGGATCACTCGACGCGCCAAGACCTTCATCGCGCTCAGTGATGAGCTCTACAAATGGAGTCTATTGGGAGTGCTCATGAAGTGTGTCCCCACCAACCAGAGAAAGCAGCTCCTCCTTGAGGTCCATGTCAGGATTTTTGAACATCACGCGACCCCAAGGTCACTGGTTAGAAAAGCCTTTCACCAAGGTTTTTATTGGCCCACCGCGCTATGAGATGCAGAGGAGGTCATCCACAGGTGTGAAGGATGCCAGTTCTACGCTCGGCAAACCCATTTGCTGGCATAGGAGCTCTGAACCATCCCCATCACCTAGCCATTCATGGTCTGGGGCCTTGACATGGTGGGGCCCCTCAAAAAGGGCCTAGGTGGCTTCACTCACCTACTCATAGCAGTCGATAAGTTCACCAAGTGGATAGAGGCCAAGCTCATTACCAACATCCACTCAGAGGCAATCAAATTCTTCCTCGACATCATCTACCGGTTTGGCGTTCCTAACTATATCATCACTAACCATAGGACTAACTTTACTAGAAAGAAGTTCCTAGACTTTAGTAATGGATACGGCATTAGGATCGACTGGGCCTCGGTCGGACATCCATGAACTAACGGTCAGGTCGAACGTGCCAATGGCATGGTCCTCTAAGGACTTAAGTCACGCATCTTTGACCAACTCAACAAGTATGCCAGGCGATGGGTTGCAGAGGTCCCAGCGATCCTCTAGAGCCTAAGAATGACCCCAAATCGATCCATAGGGTTCACACCCTTCTTCCTGGCCTACGGAGCTGAGGCATGCTGCCCTCCGACCTCGACCACGGCACCCCAAGAGTGAAGGCTTTCGACCACAACTGAGCCACGGAGGCTCAACAAGACGCAGTCAACCTACTCGAAGAGGCCCGCAAGACGACCGTCATCCGCTCTGCTCGCTACCAATAAACCCTCCGCAAGTACCATGAAAGGAAGATTAGAGGGAGGATACTCGAAGTCGGCGATCTCATACTCCGGAGGACCCAATCAACAAAGGAAAAACACAAGCTCTCTCCACCATGGGAAGGGCCCTATACGGTGACCGAAATAATCTGACCGGGCGTCTACCGACTGAAGGACAACAACGACAACGTTCTCACCAACACTTGGAACATTATATAGCTATGTCGTTTTTAATCCTAAATTCGGTCTAACCGCTTTTTAGTCAACACTTGCCCCTGTAAAGCACCCTAGCTCGAACACTTTCAGCTCGAGTGTTGTTAGGTGTTCCCTGTCGTGGTGTCTGCTGGCCACTCTGCTGCTGGGAACGTTGAATGCCATTCTGCTGCTAGTATGGTGGACATTGCTGGTGCTGGTTGCATTTCCATTGATTAGGTGGTCCCTAGTACCTCTGCTAGAAGCCTTACTGAGGATAGGTGCATAGATGAGTATTGCTTCTAGAGGCCTATCCCTAAAGCCTCCTCTTCTTAGCCTCCATCTCTTTGTGCTTATTATCAATAAAAATAGCGTGGTTCACCAGCGTCTAGAAATTGGGGTATGTATTGGATATAAGCTAGAGTTGTAGACCATCATACAAACCCTTGAGAAAGTGGCATTGCTTATCAGCATCATTAGCCACCTCATTCAAAGCGTAACGTGACAACTGAGCGAATTTGTCACGATGCTCAGCTACAGTCATGGATCCCTATTTCAGAGCTCTGAATTCCTCCTGCTTGAGCTCTATCAATCCTTCAGGTATGTGGTAGGATCTGAAATGCTCTCTAAATTCCTACCATGTGACAGAAGGAGCATTAGTGGGACGTCCATACTCGAATGCCTCCCACCAGTCTTGAGCTTCTCCCTGGAGTTATCCTGACGTGTACAACACCTTCTGTTGGTCGTCGCACTGCGCTATATTGAGTTGCTTTTCCACTGCACGAAGCCAATCATCTACTTCTAGTGGATCAGTGTCATGAGAAAACACTAGGGGTGGCCCTTCAAGAATTCATCATGCTTGTCACGCGGTGTTCCACCAATTGGATGATTCTGCTGATTCTGCACCAGAGCTTGCATAAGTTGTGTTTGCACTGCTAGAAGCTACTCAATAGTAGGTGGCGGCGGTGGTGATGGATGTGGGGGAACACCTCCATGACCTCCATGACTCCTGCCTCTTCCTCTTCCGGACATCTGGCATCCAACACAAATATTCAAAATTTAGAATTTTCCAAGTTATAGACACTTATAAAGATGGAGAATACAATCTGAAAATTTTCTAGACGAGTTCCAACATCAGCAGCTTAGTAAAATAGTCATATATCAAGTTTTAGAAATCCAAAAGGGGCGGTCTTTATAAGGTTCGAAACATTAAGAAATTATCTACAACTTTTATTCAGACCATATGCCCAGATTCTGTCGTTAGTTTACTAAAAAACAGAACACAACCGAATCTATTCCAGATTCCAGACTACAAAGAAACTTTAATTTGAAACAGCTATATCTCTCAAACCAGATCAGATAAAGGGGTGATTCCAGAGGCATTAGAAAGATACTTAAGTATATTTATTCCCATAAAAATTTCATAATTTTTGGTCAAGTAAATTTATATTGGCACTGAGGTAAGAGCAGAATACTCTAAAAACAGATCCAAGAAAACAAGATATACCAAACCCAGCTATTTATTGATTGACTCAAACTTAATATTCTTAACTATAGAATCTTGTGGACATGCCCACAAAGTTATCGTACACATTACAAAAATCCAACTCAGACATAATCATAATAATAAATCAACTAGGCACACCAAAGTTCACACCACACTACTAGACTCAACTTGACTCAACCTGACTCGTGCTACTAAGGTCTTATTACATAGAAAGGACTCCAACACCTATGGGTGAAATTTATGGGGAAGCTCCTCGTAGATCCTTGGCAGATTGAGGTACACTCTTTGCTCATCTATCACTTGTCGGTATCTCATAAGGGTCGTCTATGTGCCTTCAATTGATCTTCCTACCGTCGATTCTTGTCTACTATTTCATTGGCATAGTGCACCATCACTTGAGTAGTGGGATCCGTGCCTTTAGGGTCCATTATTGTCCATCCCAAGTTAGGGTGTTGGCAAGGGAGAAAGCGATATTGGTCTTCCTTCATATCATCAAAGCGATGACCACGAAGACCCATGCAGGCTACAACGGCTGCATCTTCTATGCTATCTTCCATGGTGGCACAGTGAGCGTGATGCACATAGTTTGAGTCCAACTAGTATGCTTCCTTCTCTCCATCCCTGATGGAGATGCATACCCTGGTCTTCCGATAAGTGTCCTCTAGAGAGTGCGTATGCTCGTTGCAGACGTACTCCACAGCAGTATCCCAATTATCATAGTAGGTCTGAAGGAGCTCCATAAGTCAGTGGTGCAAAATAGAGGATTCACACCCGACTTGTACTAGACCTTCATAGTCCATCCTAGGGGAGGGATCGGCTCATCCTCTTGAACGGCCTCCTCCTCCTCCTCATCCTCCAATACGATGACATCTGGCTCTTCTTGGGGTGGCTCAGGTGTAGGTGCAGGTATGGGTGGTGGCGAGTCAACTTCCTACTCCTAAGGTTCCTCCTCACGTGGCTTCATGGGTCCATACAACCCACGAGGTGGGTAGTAACCTCCGGTGCTGATGTGAGCAGTCTTGTTGGTATGAGGCATCTACAGAATTAGATTTAGTTAGAATAGAAGCAATAATTTTCATAATAGAGTGAGGCAAAAGAAGCAAAAATTTAACAATTAATCATGGGTGAGGTAGTAAGGATGAAATGGGTGAAGCAAAAGAGGCTAAAATGACCATTACTAACTAGACTTACGTCCTACAGTCAACACGGCTCTAATACCAATCAGTCACACCTGATTTTAAGGAAAAAATGGGATGCATAATCTTATATGCGCCCAGAGATCAGTCACAAACATAAGCAGACAAATTATAGATAGTATCATCATAAGTGTTTATTACATCACGTATAGTAAGACAGAGTCTTCACATAAATGTAGCGGAAGTATAAAGAAAAATCTCTCGTGGAAGCTCCATATCACAGGGACATCAACTAGTTGACCACAAGTCTAGTAATCCTCAGGAAAGTCGTCATTACCATAGCCATCTGTTACCCATCTAGGATTTTTATCCAAATAATGAAAATAAACAAGCGTAAGTATGTGTCGTACTCAATAAGTGTAACATGAGGTTGATGAGGCTCAAAAAGGTATGACTCGGGTTTAACAGCATTTAGCTTTTAGTTGTCAAAATTTTAGCATATGAGTAGCAACAAGTTGTCAAAATTCCCATAATAAACTCATGATCAGGTAATATGAATAATGAATAGCAAAAACATATAATCATTAGTGCTCATCTATTCCATAAATGTTCTAAGGCCGCTCGTGACCGTGAGCACGGCTGTTATAACAGTTTTATACTCTATAGAGATTGTACACTTTCACTATGAGTCATGATTACCCATATGCCAGGGTTATAACTCCCAAAACAATTCCAAGGTGAGCAGGTAGGGTACACTATGAAGTCTTTCAAAGGTTCATCTAATAAGTTAGGGCCACTAGGTTTCTGTGCCCTGCAAATGTAGGGCTCCCCTTCCCAATGGCACATTCTGTGCAGGCTATACACACAAGGACAAAGGCCGCACTACACCCAACCCGAAACACACCCCATTTGCACCATAAAAGTAACCTCTAACCAGCTAGAAAAGGTCCTTATACTAAGCTAAAGCCAGAGCCATGTGGCGGTCATAGCTGTACTATAAGTCCTGGATGATCACTTACAGATAAGTCCTTAGGGAGAGGAATCTGAAGCATTTAGAAAGTAGCTAAACACTCCAGCCCCTGTTTCTAAGTTGCTAAAAAGTCATGTTTTAATGTTTATTGTATATACCATTAGTCAAGTTACAAGATCATAGTTTAGTTGAGCACTAGCAAAGCTGTCTAATGCATAACCCATAGGAGACAAGGTATAAGTCCAATTCTAGGAAATCCTTATCAAGGTGACACATGCAATCATGAATTAATTGTATTAAGGTGAATAGGAAACAAGGATGATCCCATGCTATACTTGCCTTGATCAAAGTGTTCCTGCTGGTCCTGCTCATCAAAGTAGTACCCTTGATCACCCACGAGTTGCTCACCGTCTATACTCAAGCAACACAGCAACATACAAACATCTAGGAGCAATCATGCATAGAAAACAAAGGCTATAGATTAGAATAGTGCACCAACAACATAAAATCAAGATGAAAAGCTTATAAAATGAATCTACGTCTCGCTACGAACACACAGACGCGAAGATCACAAAAATCAGAGCTAAAACAAAGAAGTTATGAATTAAACAAGATTTCCTTTAATAAAATAATATATTAAATCTAACCTCGAATTTTAAAAGTTGAAAACATACCTAACAGTAGTGTGAACATATAGATTATGGAATTACAAACCTAACGCAAGTTGAACGGGTCAAATCAGAGCTAAAACGTGAAAGTTACGGCCTATAGAAACTAGTGGCAAAACTATAAATAGATGAAAACATATTTTGGATTTAAACCGAAAGAAATTATGCTTTTAAAAGAAGAAGACGAATTCTGTGATTGCGATTTGGACTGTGGGTTCAATAATTAAAAACTCGAGGGGCTTTTTTGAAAATAAGCCAGGCGAAGGGGTACGGGCTGATCTCCACCATTGGATTAGATTTGAGTGGTCTAGATTAAAAGCAGGGAGAGAGAAGAGAGGACTGGCCGGTCGGCGACAAGTCTAGGGGGCGACGCCATTTCCAGAAAAGATAGGGATCACCGGCGTTCCTCGAATTGGCGATTTCGGCCATCTCTAGACACGGGGAGAACACGGGGAGGAAGAGGAGATGACGATGAACTCACCTAGATGGAATACCAAGGCGGGGGACCGACGACGACGCGCGGCGGCTGCACAGAACCAACGACGGTGGTGGAGCTTAGGGTTCTAGTTTTGCTGTGGCTCGGAGCGAGGGCGGCGCTAGCTCTAGGCTTAGATAGGATTGCAGCGTAGCTCGGGGCGGCTATTTATGAGCGGGGTGGCATGGAGTGCACGCTAGCGGGCATAGCGGAGGCGGACTCGGCGGCGATATCTGGCTCGGACGGTGTCCGGTGTGGAGACAAGCTAGAGAAGATGATAACCTTGACACATGGACTCGGGCTAGCAGCGAGACAGGCGAGGGAGGAGAGCACGAGCAACTGTGCGGACCTTCGGCTTGGCTGGGCCACGGTGAGAAGAATAGAGGAGCGGCCTGAGAGGAAGGAAGAGCAGGCCGGCACTACTGCTGGGCTGCGATGGCGTGCTAGCCCAAGCGGGGAGAAGGCCGCCCAAAGTAGCACTCTGTCCCAAGTGGGGAGGAAAGGGGACTGCGGTGGTGGGCTGAAAATCGAAGAGGGTGAGGGGGGAAAGAAACAAATCCTTTTCTTTTTCTAAAACATATTTTCAAAACCAATTCCAATTCAAATTTAAATTCTCCTTGAAACTTTGATCAAAACCACACATCACAAAATAATATGTAGCGACATATATGCACCAGCATGTAGGTAAACCCTATAGTTAATTTTAATTTAACAAAAATTATTATTCCACTAGGTTTAAATGCTCACACCAATGCATAAATAAATCATTTTCTCCTATTTTAAAACCATACAAATTTTAGGGTGTTACATACATACTATACCATTTTTATCCCAATGCTTCATTGGTATTTCTCTGATTATCTGAATATCTTCCAATCTTCTTACAATTTTATCTATATCTTTTTTAAATTTTATATCTCTATAACAATTTGGCACTAATGATTGCAGATTGATACATTCTATATATGAGTTTGCTATATGAAATTCTTCTATATTTTCACCTAGCTCTTCATCTATATAATTATCTGGGACATTTTCATCAGATCCTTGGAGTTCTAAATTGGTCTTTCCTGGATTAGAATTTATAGTCTTTCGTACTTCTATTATATATGGAATGTTGTCTTGATAAAGAAAATATGTTAATCCTTACTCATGTATGATTGTTGTTTGTAAAGAGAATTGTAAAAATCTTAATCCTAATATCATATCATCATGTATCATAGATAGATCTCTTATTTTAATTTTATCCATTATATATTTTGTATTATTTATTTATACTTCAACATCATAAGCTAGTTGATTATGAACCTTTTTTATCTCAGACATATCAGTAGATATTTCTGCTTTATCTTGATCTATTATATGAACCATTTCTAGGAATTTTGCAAAATATTTATCATGTATAACATTTTTTGTACAACTGTTATCTACTAATGCTAATATTTTATAAGTGATGTTAGGCGTTAATTTTACTTTTACAGGTACTCTTATTCCTATAATTTCTTTAAATGGTAACCTAACTATATATTTGGTACCAAAGTTTATTATGGTGTCTTTTAATTGTATAGCTTTATCATTTTTTCTATTTAACATTGCTTGATCCTTTAACTCGGTAAGGCCTGCATTATTTTCTTTAATCTTATTTACTTCATTGAGTTCTATTTTACTCTTTAGCTCTTCTAATTCTGTTTCTAAGCTATTTATTCTATTCTCTAAATTTCTAACTCTGCTTGCTAATATTTTATCTTTAGGTTCTAGTTCTACTTCTTGTCTCTATTTTTGGTTATTAGTTCTTAAACATGAGGAACATGCTTGCTTTAAACATATGCTGCATGTGAATCTATTTTCCTAACTAGAAAAATATATGCAGAAATCATATTTTATATTATAATCACCTCTTCCTTTTATCCAATCGTGCTCACAGACTTCTTGATTCATTAATTGTATTTTTGTTTTTGCTGAACTATTAATATTTTCAGATATTATAACGAACCCATCCATTGCATTATCTAGATTGCGTAACTCTTCATCATCTAAAGAGTCTATAAAATCTTGGTAACTCTGAGTATTATTTTCTTCTTCTTCATAACTTTGTAATAATTTCATCTAAAGACGCCATAATAAACTTTGGTACCAAATATATAGTTAGGTTACCATTTAAAGAAATAGCAAGAATAAGAGTACCTATAAAAGTAAAATTTACACCTAACATCTCCTATAAAATATTAGCATTAGTAGACACCGATTGTACAAAAATTATTATACATGATAAATATTTTACAAAATGCCCAGAAATATTTCATACAATAGATCAAGATAAAGGAGATATATCTACTGATATGTCTAGGATGAAAAAGGTTCATAATCAACTAGCTTATGATATTAAAGTACAAATAAATAATACAAAATATATAATGGATGAAATTACAATAAGAGATCTATCTATGATACATGATGATATAATATTAGTATTAAGATTTTTACAATTCTCTTTACAAACCACAATTATACATGAGCAAGGAATAACATTTATCCCTTATCAAGACAACAGTCCATATATAACAGAAGTACGAAAGACTATAAATTCTAATCTAGGAAAGATCAATTTAGAACTCCAAGGATCTGATGAAAATGTCCTTGATAAAATATAGATGAAAAGCTAGGTGAAAATATAGAAGAATTTTATATAGCAAACTCATGTGTAGAATGTATCAGTCTGCAATCATTAGCACCAAATTGGTATAGAGATATAAAATCTAAAAAGGATATACATAAAATTGTAAGAAGATTGGAAGATATTCAGATAATCGGAGAAATACCAATGAAGCATTGGGATAAAAATGGTATAGTATGTAAGATTAACATAATAAATCCTGACTATATAATCAAGACAAGCTCCATAGAAGCAACACCTAAAGACATAGAAGAATTTAAGATGCATATCAAAGAATTACTAAAATTAGGAGCTATAAGAGAAAGCCGAAGTCCTCATAGATAAGCTTCATTCATAGTTAAAAATCATCCTGAAATAGCTAGAGCAAAGGCAAGAATGGTTATTAATTACAAAAGACTAAATGATAATACTATAGATGATGTTTATAATATCCCAAATAAGCAAGAATGGATAAATAGAATACAAGGAAGTAAATATTTCTTAAAATTTGATTTAAAAGCTAGGTTTTGGCAAGTAAAAATGGCAGAAGAATCAATAGAATGGACTACTTTCACATATCCTCAAGGTCATTTTGAGTAGCTAGTAATGAACTTAGGATTAAAAAATGCCCCTGCTGTATTTCAAAAAAATGCAAAATATTTTTAATGAAAATTAAGAATTCATATTAGTTTATATTGACAACTTATTAGTTTTCTTAAAATCCTATAAAGAACATATAGCTCATTTGGAAACTTTCTTTAGAAAGGTAGAATAACACGGGTTAATATTGTCTAAAAGGAAAATGGAGATATGTCAGGAAAAGATAAATTTTTTAGGTCAAGAAATAGGAGATAGAAAATTTTATTTACAAGATCATATTGCAAAGAAAATCTTATAATTTTTCAGATGTCATGAATGATAAGAAAATCCTGCAGCAATTGTTTGGAGTAGTAAATTATGCTAGAAATTATATTGAAAATAAGCTAAGCTAGGTGGTCCATTGTATGCAAAATTAAGAAAAAATAGGCAAAAACATTTTAATTATGAAGATATAAAGTTAGTAAGAACTATTAAAGAAAAGGTAAGGATTTAAAAACCCTAGAGTTACTTTACATGATAAATATTTTATTATAGAGACAGATGCATCCGAGTTAGGATGGAGTACGATATTAAAGCAAAAACCACACAAGTACTCTCCAAAGTTAGAAGAAAAAATATGTAGGTATGCTTCAGGAAAATACAAGTTAAAAACTGTAAGGAAAATGGACCCTAGGCCCATTTACTTTGGATTTTGGTGTTTGATGACCAACACAACCAAATTGGACTAATCAATTTGCAAGTGATTGTTTTATAGTTCAATAGGGTGCAAGACGTGACTTGGACAAAGGCGACATAATGATCCGATGATCAACACCAAAAGCAACACCTTAGAAGCACAAAAGAAGACCCAAGATATCAAGCAAAGTCCAAGCACGAAGATAGGAACCAAGCCGGAGGCAAAATCACGAAGAAACGAGCTCACAGAGGTGACCGAACGCTCTGATCAAGAGGCTCGGCAACAGCAGGCGTTAGCAGTGACCGGACACTGGTGGCAAATCGACCGGACACAGGATTGTAGTGTCCGATCGAGTACAGAAAGGTTCCAGAGCGGCAAAATTGCGACTGGACGCGTCCGGTGGCATGTGACCGGACGCTGGCAGCGTTCGATCAGTTGATTGCGGCTCCAACGGTCCAGACGACCGGACGTGTCTGATCAGGACGACCTAAGCGTCTGGTCAGTAGCAGAAAAGCGGGATTTCATCCCCAATGGCTACTTTCTCAGTGGGGCTTTTAAATAGACCCCCCAACCGGCCAAATGTGTGTGTGGAGCAGAGAAAACATATCTAGGGTGTTGGTACACCATTTTAGTGATCTCTACTAGCATAGTGCTTAGTGATTCATTAGGTGATTAGCGTAGGTGCTTTGTGAAGTGCTTAGGTTGATTAGACCACCGCTTATGCGCTTGCTCTAGGTTTAGGCCTAGTGTTTAGTGAGGTTTGCATATCTCTTACCACTCGGTGCTTGCGTGCACCATTGTTGTATATCGGAGGGGCTTGTAGTCTTACGAGATCACATCAACCGCGTTTGTGGTGTGGCTGCCATCATGTACTGGAGGGAACAAGGCCCGCGACGTTTTGGCCGGAAGTTTGATAGTGAAGACGGTGGGGAGCATCCGGGAAAGGTTTGCCGGAAGGCACGTCGGAGACCCACTTGCGCATGGGAAAGGCCCGAGACTATCCACGGAGTTACCCGATCGGGAGCTTGGCCCTTGCGAGGGGCTCCAACAAGGACTAGGGGGAAGCTTGCGCACTTCTCGGTACCTTGGTAAAAATACCAGAGTCGTCGACGGGAGTTTGCATATCTCTACCTTGCTCTTTAGCTTCTGCATTTACATTGATTGTGTTACTCCTTTTGCGGTAGAGATAACAACACACTAGCAAAATCGTAGTTGCATATTTAGATAGTTTATCTATTGCATAGGTTTTGCTAGGGTTAGAAAAAAATTTCATAGTTTAGAAGTAGATTTTTAAGTTGCCTAATTCAACTCCCTCTTAGACGTCGCGGTCCCCTACAAAAACAATAAACAATATGGATAGAGAAATATTAGCTATTCTTAATGCAATAAATGCTTTTAGATTATATCTAGGATTTAAAGAGTTCACAATTAGGACAGACTGTGAAGCTATATGTAGATACTACAATAAAGTCAATAGTAAGAAAAGTTCAACTAGGCGATGGGTTCTATTTGAAGATATTATTACTGAAAATGGTTATAAAGTAATATTTGAGCATATAAAAGGTAAAGATAATACTTTGCCTGATATATTTTCACGATCTTCTATTTTGCAGGAATGAAGAAAGGAACAAGCCCTATTTGGGGTGAATGTTTCAGTTTTGGAATTGATAATAAGTTAAGAATTTTTTCACTAAATACTTATAAATTCAAGCCTCGAGACCATATTGTACTAGATGACATACAAGAATGCATTCTAGATAATTTTTTGTTTCAATATAATAATAAGAGAGAAGACAAAGGTTATATGCTAGCTATATTAAACAGTCTAGATGAATATTTTCATATGATTAATGGTCCATTAGCATGCACGAGAATGTCATCTGCGCCAATCTTTCTACCCACAACCTTAGTAACCCTGCATGCATTTTGTCATGATCGCTTTTTACAGTACTTTTATTTGCCGTGCTTCTTCCGGTCGGCATTACCCATTTCCAGCAGGAGTAAAGCGTGCAGCACGGTTATGCCATAACTGGTGACCGGGCGGGGGTTTTGTTATAGGCACTAAAAATATTTGCTTGCACATGAAGGACTGTGTCGCGTATGGGTAGAAACGGATCGGATATAGAGAATCGATGCTAATATTATTATTTATCATATTTTTGGTCGGATACAAATATGGATATAAATATCTCCGGATACTAATACCAATCACAAAGTTCAGATTCTGATTTGTATTTGCATATAATTTAACTTTGTTGTATAAAAGTATCCATCCAAAAAAAAGAAAATTAACTTCAAAAGAACGAAATTAATAATGCCATGTAGACCTTTAGGGCGCGTTTGGTAGAGCTCGCGCCGGCTCCGGCTCTGCCACTGTGTGGATACTGTGGCGGAGCCAGCGGAGCAGCATAAACGTAGTTCTGGCAGCTTCCTCTCAATCCGCGTTCATTTGTATAGGAGCCGTAGCTATTTTTTTAACCGCTACAGTGATCTACAGGGTTATATAGTCGCTGCATGCGGAGCCGAAGCCCCGGAGAGCCGAGCCAAACACGGCCTTAGTGCGAAACGCACAAGCATTAGCCAACAAAATGTGCGCATGGTCTCCATGCACCTTCTTTCCCATGTACCACCACCACTAGCAGCACCTACGGTCGGTCACTTGTCTCACGTAGTACCCGTGAATGAGCAGGCCCCATGGTCTCACCCCCTAGCAGACCTGACTACCTGAGTCAGAACCATGCAACCCATGGAGTGGACCCTTACTGCAGTGTACACAGGCAGCAAAAAAACATTCAAGCCGCATGCACTATACGGAAGCGCCGTACGACCTGGTTTGGTTGGCGAAATTTTTTAACAAAATGATACTGCAGCACTTTCGTTGTTATTTAATAATTAGTGTTCAATCATAGTCTAATTAGGCTTAAAAGATTAGTCACGTGAATTTTGTCTAAACTGTGTAATTAGTTTTATTTTTTATTTATATTTAATGCTTCATGCATGCGTCCAAAGATTCGATGTGATGGGAAATCTTGAAAAATTTTACAAACTTTTAGGAACTAAACAGGCACCAATAATAGAGACGAGACAGAATATGCACCGTACATACTGTCTGTCTTAAAAAATGAAATTCTTACTTTTCAGGAAGCCAATCAATTTAAACTTTGATAAACTTTGCCCGAAGTTATATAAAAGATTAGTAATATTCATGATACAAAATAAATACCATTAAATTAATTGTGAAATATATTTTTGTAGTAATTTTATTAACGAAGCCATGACAAAATGTTGCCTAAAAATATTATTTGGTTTTTGATGGAGCCAAAATATGGAGCAGTAAAAAAATGTTTCGATGATAGCCAAACTAAAATTTGGCAATATTGTAAGTATGACATGTAGGATCGATATGTCATTGTTTTCTTTCTTCAAGTAAATATGGTCATGTGTGATCTTATTTTGTAGATAAAATCATAAGAAATATTATGGTGAAAACAAATTACAAATCAGATATCTGGTTAAATAGAAATTAGCATTTGAAGATCCACTATTTAAAAATTTCAAACTTCGTGCAAGCAAAAGCAAATTGTCAGAAAGGAAAGGACACAGACCTGCGGACCTGCTGAGCATGGGCCAGTATGCAAGCGAAAGCCTGCCATTCACGTCCGCGCGAGGCCCGCGTGACGCCTTGTGCCTTGTGCCGCCGACCCCAGACTCTCGTTGCGTGGGGGGCTACGGGAGGCCATGTCCCACCAAGCAGAGCAAGGGTAGACGGAGCGCACGTGTACATAGCAAGGCTTAGCGAGAATTTTTTTATTTTAACATTTTTTTAATAATAATTTAAAAAATAACACGGCCCCTTTTTTATTTGCACATCTAACCTGGTGCGGCCAAACACTACTGCCGCGCCACCCCGTCTGGCGCGGCAGTAGTGCCACGCTAGCAGGTTAGCCGCACATTGACGGGTAATGTGGCGGCCCCTACCGCGCCGTTGACTCCGGTGCGGCATCGCCGCGCCACCGCGCCTGGCACGACAAGGGCGGATACAGAACCGCGCGCTCGCTCCCTTCCTCCTCCTTCGCTCGGTCGGTTTCTCCTCTCTCCCTCGGTCCCTTTCTTCCTCCATGGGATCTCGCCCTCCTCCCCTCCAAATCTCCCTCCTCCACCGCCCCCTCCCTCCGTCCTCCGTCCTGGTCGGCCTTCGGAGATGCCAAGGCGTGGTAAATCTTCCAAAGCAAGGTATACCCTACGATCGATTTGTAAAGTTTATTGTTCTCGGTTCCTAGAACGAAATGAAAACCTTAGGGTTGATTTGTTCAAAATTTGGAATAGGACGTTGGTGGGAACTGCATTCACCCGTTTGCCACTTCCTAGTGGTATTCCAGTGCCGATGTGCTACTGCGGTGATCCTTGCAAGGTAGTGATTTCTGATGAGGAGGAAACATACAAGCAGAGGTACTGGATGTGTGACAATTACGCGTTTGACCCTACACCTTGTCAGATCCGCATTGGGTTGATGGTGAGAAATTGATATTGTGCAATATTGTTTTATGTGTCATATGAAATCATGCATGGTTTATTAGGTTGTATGCGTAACAGTTGCATGTTTTGCAGACACCTCCACCGCTTTGTGATTTTGAGCAGTGGATCGACATCGAGATCAAGAGGAAGACAAGTCGTATCTGGGGAAATTGAAGAAGTGGGAGGCGGAGCGCAAGGAGTCAGTGGAGAAGAGACGCCAAGAGGAGGCAATAGAAAAGGAGCACGTAGAAGAGGCTGAAATGAGGCATGCTGCTCAGTGCAGGGAGCAGAAGGAGAAGAAGCTTGAGCGTGCTCTGAGGAGAATCCCGATGCTCTGAGGAAGGAAAAGTTGCCTCGTTGCACGTAGTAGTTTTCTAGATTTGGTACTTCTATGATTTAGTCATGAACAATATTGTCAAGTATTGCACTTTTCACTGTGTTTTCATGTACGGGAGTTTTTAGTGTGTTGTCAAGTACTGGACTTTTCATTGCGCTGCCATGTATTGCATCTTTTAGTCAAGTAATGTATTTGTTAATTTGTCCATTTACTGCACTTTGTAACTATGTTGTTGTTTCATTCATTTCAACAATGACGACGTAATGTAACGAGTTGACGTAATGGAATTAAAAGCAAAGAAGTACTGCAGTACAAAGTTGAACACGCACAACATATGAAATGACATGTGAGGACCTGTTCCAAACAACGGTAAAGAGGTCCTGGACTAAACCTAACATGCCTTAGGTAATTAAACCAAATAACAAATACATAGATGTGGCACGTGAGTAAGATAGATTACTCCTAGTAGTGTGGCCACATAGCCAATTGTGTAGAACCTTCTCCACAGTACCCTCCCTGTGTAGGCGGTGGTGGTGATGGCGGAGGCCCCTTCTTCTTGTGAATAAGGGCAATTGCAATATGATCAGTGCAAAGTGCCTTCTGTGAACCGGCACCATTGCTGTTGTCATCGTCTTCGTCATCCTTCTTACCGCTGCTAACTTCCCTTTCTAGATCGAAGATACGGTCCTACAGGTAGTAGATGTACTGTTGATGCGGATAAATAAAACGAGGATCGACCCACCTAGTGAACCCGCAGTTTTCTTCGCCCTCAGAAGACTGTAATAAATATCTCCTATAAGTTGTAGTAAAGAAGAGAAACATATTTAACAAACGAATAAAAAAATAACAATTACCCATGCTCGCGGGCATTTAAAAAAATGACGACCTTCTTCCATCCCCTCGGTGAACATCTGCGCTAAGCAGTTCTCACCATGCATACATTTTGGCCGATCTTCTTTTCGGTTATCATATCCTCTGAGAGGTGCCTCCCGGGTGAAATCACTTTTGCTCTCAACTGAAAACTCATACACAGCTTCCTCAAAGAAATCAGGACCAAGAGACCCCTCCCACACAATGGGAGTCCCTTTCCTCCCCCTTTCCTCTAGACGACCCTCCAGACATTCCTACTCCAACGAAAACAAAAACTCGTTTTGAAAATAATAGCAATGCATCCAGCAATGCATATATATAGGTGGAGGTAGGTTTAGTAGCCGTTGTAAATAGGTGGAGGTAGGTTTAGTAGCCGTTGTAAATAGACGTAAATGCTCCTGAGAAGGCTATGTACTATCACTGAAAAGCCTATTTCGAAGGTGAAAAGCCTAAATTCTTTTACTGAAAAGCCTATTTGAAATATGCAAAAACCTGTATACGATAGGACGGTGACATGATAAATTACTGAAAAGCCTAGATGCTATAGGTTCTAAAAAGCCTAGACGCTGTCAATCCATCTGAAAAGCCAGATGTATGGGATCCCATTTATTTCGACGAACAGTTTGCAGACTTATGCACTATAGCTTGGTACTTTCAATTTCAGATTATTTGGCCATTCCATTTTCGTGCATATAATATAGCTTACAGTTTGATGTACCGTATTTCGACGTCGGAGGCTTTGCCGTGCCATGGCCATGCGCCAGACCGGGTGGCGCGAGAAGGGTTTGCCGCGCCACCCCGTCTCGCGCGGCAGTATTATACTGCCGCACCGGGAGGGCTGCCACGGCAAAGCCTGACATGAATCTACGTGTTCACCTCTTTGTTGTTTGTCCCGCCGACTTGTCGAAGTCGTTCAATCGAGTCTCAGGCATGTTTGGATGCAACCCTGAGCTATTTGCCTGGGCATTCCACCTGCCTGTGAGCTGCCTGCCACCGGTTATAAAAATGCCTGGTCAGGCAGATGAAGAAACTGTTGTACCGTTTGGTTGAAGTCCTAGATATTTGCCTGAGTGGACAGAAGAACGGGGCAACTGTTTGGTTCTTTGGTTGCATGGAGATAAGACAACAGTGTTTTACGGTGATTAAAAAACGAGGCAGCTCGGCGGCCTCCTAGGCGATCAATTTCATGCGCCTGGCTACAGACAACCAGCACAGGCATTCACACCAGGCAAAGAAACTCACGGCTCCAACCAAATGACATTCAGGCAACGTACAGGCAAGGGGCCTCCCCAGGCAATTTTGGCCAGGGTTGATTCTGCGACACAATTTAAATGAATAACACAAATTTCATACATCGAGTCCACTCCACAAGTACACAGGCACTCACAGTACAAGTCCAGTGCGCTAGAATCTACTAATATACAATACGAAAGTAGAAAAGGTACTGCACTACGGCGAACCAACCCTAACTGTCAGCAGTGTACACCCTGCGTGTCGCCTCTGCCTCTTGCGCCTCCAGGACACCAGGTTCAGAGTGAACGCAACATCGGTGCGGTCAGAGGCCAAAAAAAAAACATCGGTACGGTCACGCTGGCGTGGGGCACGGTGCAACCTCTGGTTGTCACTAGGACCTGGAGGTAAGAAACAACAAAATTAATGCAGTATTTGCGGAAACTTAACACAATTACCTGCGAGTCAGTCTGTGTGCCAACGGGTGCACCAGGCAGCTGTGAGAAGCCGATCTCCTGTGGCTCCCAAGGGTCCCACGCGTCTGCCGAAGGGTCGTGGTATTGAGGGGGCTGGAACCCCTGGGACTCGTCGCCGTACCAGCCGTGGTGCTGTACGCGGTACTCATCGGTGTCGTCGGCGTCGTTGTATGGACCAAGGGGCCCCTTCCCCCGAGGGTCCACTGTGCGCGCAGCAGAAGTGCCAGCAGCCATCGATCCTGAAGCCCCCTGAGGTGCAGCAGAAGTGCCAGCGCTCCTCAAATCTGAAGCCGTCGGCAGGGGGCTCGAGTGTAGAGGACTGGACACGACGGGTGGCTCCCACGGAGTGCTCATGCAGTTCAGCTTTGCTGCAAGCTTCCTGCAATTTTCCTTAATTTTCTACAGAACCAAACAAATGGTATGTTAGCAATACAATAATTGTAATGGACGATATGAGATTATGGGTGTGTATTTTGTTTTCACCTGAGCAAACGCGTGAAGCGGGCCATGTGGTTTCCCGCTACTGGCGTGCAGTGCTTGGGCAGCTTCATCTGCCATCCTCACGAGTTCTGTGGCCTGTCAATTATCAAAATGTTAGAAAAATTAGAAGCACGTCATGTAGTGGGCCCTGTAAGTATATATACCGTAAGTACATATACCATACCACGTAGCTCTGTAGTGGGCCCCTCTCAGGCTGTGTCTCCGGCCTAGTGACGGTGTTGTAGTCGTCTGAGAAGGTCGCATCGTCGGGCTCGTCCTCAATCTGGTGCTAGTTGTAGGGGGGCCTCAGCTGCATCCTCGTCGACCTGTGCAAGAACCTAAGGTATGGCAGACCCTCCGAGGGGTCCTTGCGCGGTCTATTCTCCCACAGCAGTAAAGGCTGCGCATGCGTGACGCGCCAGTCCTTCTCTTTGTACCTCTTCTTCTGGTCGTACCTGTAATTTTCATATTAATAAGTGTTAGGGTGTACACATTGTGTTGCCAAAATATAACGAACAAGTGTTTTGCTCACTTACTCGTGCCAGTCCCGGTTCGTAGACAACTCTGGGGGTGGAAAGTGTTGCAACCGACCAAACTGCCTGAGGATCCTGCTAGGTACGTGGACCTCCACCACGTGGAAGTACACAAGTGGAACATCTGCACGCCAGATGTCCTTGTCTCGCTCCGTGATCGCTGGTAAGCCGCTAGCTCGCTTCATGCCCAAGGCTCCCAAGTAACCTATCAATGCCGAACAAAGTTGGACTTCCTGCAGAACACATGATGAAAAAAAGCCACTAAGCGCGAAGTGCTAACCTGGTGCTGTGTAACCACGTCGAGGAGGTCCGTGTACTGCTTGTAGCGCCGCTGCGGGTTGCCTTTCACATTTTTCACCGCCTTCAAAACATACAGGCCCACCGAACGGCAGTCTCTGTACGGCCATTTCTGCAATGAATACGGAAAACATGTTAGTGCATATAACATAATGATGCAAACGATTCGAACCGAGGATCCTGCATCGCATTTCAATGTACTTACTGGCAAACCACGAAGGGTGGGCCTCCCGAGTGGCCAACGCTCCCAGCACCAGACCTGAAGTAGGTAGGCAAACCAGCCAAGGTTCGCGTTGCCTACGGAACGACGGCAGGCTACGCAGAGCTGCTGGTACATCCACGCTAGGACAGCGCTGCCCCAACTGTAAAGGGCAATGTTCTCCCAAGGCTGCACGAGGATTGGGAGAACCACCCAACTCATCGTGTTCCCAGAAGCGTCGGGGAACAGGAAGGAATCCACAAAGTGCCAGAGCCACGCCCTGGCGTACCTCTGTACAACGTCGTCGCCAGCTTCTGGCGGGCAGACGGAGAAGTGCTGGACTATCCAAGTGCTTGGAACCCCCGAAGTTTTCTTGCGATTAAACACATACAATGTTAGGATAAATATTGTTTGACAAAACAATGTGACATAGTAGAGGTACGTGCAACTTACTTTGACCTATCACCGTCAGCGTCCTCCTCTGGTGCAAACCTGCAGAACTGCTGAACCTGCTCCCTCCAAGTGTCCGGGTCCAGTCTACCACTCATCGCAGTGCCGTGCAAAGCGAGGCCAAAGATAATGGCGACATCCTGCAGCGTGATCGTCATCTCACCGCAAGAAAGGTGGAACGTGTGGGTCTCCGGCCGCCACCGATCGACGGCAGCTGTGAGCAGTGCAGGGTCGAGGTCTGGTAGCCCAGAGACCACTATCCAGGCTAGCTCTAGGAAGCCATCACGCTGCAGGTACGGCACGTAACGGGGGTCCCACTGCAGGGGCACGTGCGTGCGTGGCCTCAGTGGGACCAACGCGGGCGGCGGCTCGAGGTCGGTGAGCTCGTGGCCTCGGTGCTCGTCATCGTAGTAGGTCTCAAGAAGGGGTACTGCGGATGTTTCATCCTGCATCACAGACAATTGGAAACAGTTAGAGAAAATTAAATGAGATTGTACAATTAAACGACATATGAAATAATCAAATATAAAAGTATAATCAAATATAAAATTATGCATACATGGACCTATAAAATTACCCGACTTTGTCTTCTGTGCCTGGTGGCGTTATGACCAGGTTCGTGTTAGACGGAACATAGGTTGGTACCTCGTGTCTGGTCAAAGTCCCCCCCACCCTTCGTACCTATCCTGGGCATACCCTCTCATAGTGTCCATGTCGTCCTTAAGTCGCTTCTTCTTCCTCCTACCCTTCCCTACCTTCAACAAGTTGGGATCCGGCAAGTAGTCGGGACCATGGTAAGGCGGCCACTGGGTGGGGTCAAGGTATGGCTCGAAACTATTCTCCCATATCTTCACTGTGTTGCATCTGCGGTATAATGGAGACATGTACTGTGAACCTTTGTAGTCATATCCTCGGGACTTGCAGGCTGTGATCATGTGAGAGCAAGGGTCATGCATAATCTGAGGGACGTTGCAGGTTCACACAACTTTTTGAAGATCTACTCGGTAGTTGCGGCCACCATAACGTTCACCGCCCAAGGTTTTGCCACCCTTGGCCCTTACTTTGTACACTTGCCTGCTTGGTCCATAGGTCTCGCACACTTGTTGAGTGGCCCAAATCTCAGCCTCGTACAAATGTTCTCGTCCTACCTTTCCCCATGTCCCATCTATGGCCAAGTTCTCCTACGCAATGGACCACTGTAAGGTCGAGATGGCGGACTAGAGGGAGGGTGAATAGTTCTTTCTAAAATTAATCGCGTCGGCTAACCGAAACAACTGCGGAATAAAACTATCGGTCTAGCCAAGACTACACCCCTCTATCTATGTTCTCTAGCACCTTGCAAAGATCCTAATTAAGCAACAAATGTGCCGGGCTAGCTAGAGCTCACCTAACCAATTCTAGGAGCAAGATCCACAAACCTATGCCGCTAGTATCTCAAGCAATGAGGAGCTCGTAAACATGCTAGTAAGCAAAAGCACAAAGTCAACTAAGCTCACTAGCAATGCTCAATAACAAGACAACCAATGCCAAATTAGAGAGCGCAAATACTTAGCTACACAAACTAAACAAAGTGACTAACAAGGTTACAAACCAAATTAGCCACGCAAGGGAGCTACTTCTATGCTACACAAGCAAGAAGGTAACTAGTAAGCTACACAAGCTAACTAATTACAAGAGCAACTACACAAGCACAATGTATATGAAAGTAATTACAAGCTTGTGTAACGAGGATGCAAACCAACGGGAAGAACAAGGTTGACACGATGATTTTTCTCCCGAGGTTCACGTGCTTGCCAACACGCTAGTCCCCGTTGTGTCGACCGCTCACTTGGTGGTTTGACGGCTAATTGGCATCACCCGCCAAGCCCGCACGTCAGGCACCGCAAGAACCTACCCTGAAAGTGAGGGTAGCTCAATGACACACTCAACAAGAGTTGCTCTTCGCGACTCCCACGGGACGAGCACAATATGTAACAGAACCGACCAAATCATAAGAACGTAAGTACAAAAACAATCACCGAAGTGATCAAATTCCTGTACTTAAGCTCCCATAATCCCGGTAGTCCGGAAATCACGAAGGATTTCAACCAACTCTCGACATACAAACCAACACCGTAGTGATTCAACACAACACATCATTTGTTACAACATTTCACAAGTGGCATTCGGATTACATCCATCAGAGTTCAAATAAAATATTACAAACCAAGTTCGAATTTGCAGAAGCAACATAGTTTAGTACATAACTTCATAGTTTCAAATACATTGCCAGATCTTAGTCATGTCCCACAAAAGCATCTTCAGGTACGAGAACTAGGAGAGACCGCGCCCAACGGTCTAGTCTTCATCCCTAGCCGGGAAAAGGCAATACTTGCAGCAACCAAAGTAGAACTGGTCATCTGCAACAGGTGGGAGATAAACCCGGAGTACGAGAAGGTACTCAGCTAGACTTACCCGTCAAAACCAGAAATAAAGGACACCAAGGGTCATGCAAGGCTTATGGGGTGGGCTAGCTAGACACAGTTGCATAAAAGAGCTTATGAATATAGTAACCAAATTAAACTTCACATCAAGTTTATCATCATTTACCTATCCACTAGATTTGCACCTGTACTAGAGCACTCATTTATTAGGAGCAAACAATATTAACCATAGTAGGTATAATAAGGCTATCATCATTTCTAAACCATTATGTTATTTAGTGTATCTACATTGGAGATAAGCCCGTCAAGTTCTCACTAACTGGGAGAGACGGCGACTCGAATCGAATTACAACTCAGCTGAGGGGGTATTCCTAACTCTCACCCTGGCATACTTTGTAAGGGTAGCCGTGGGTCACCTTTGGTACAACTCAGGAACCAAATTCGCGGGTTCGATCAACGCCAGCGCTCTCAGGGATTACCCTTCTGCCAGGACGATTAGGACTTTTAAATCACCTGCCCTTGGACTCATGCCTACGGCACCCTTCCGAGGCGTACTTTATACTTATCGACTCCCGGCCTGAGGTGAGCTACTTGGCTTCGTGGTCGGTCTTCAGACACAGCCAACTAAGAGAGAGGCATGCGTTCAACATGAATAGGAAAGGCTCCAAGATTTAGTCCTTAAGCGACACAGACGGAGTCACTACAAACCGGCAAGCCTCCGCCCGGTCTTCATTTCAAATTAAGACAGGTTCTTTTCCACGATAGCAAATATAGCCAACCGTGCCATATGTATATCCCTATATCTCGTAGGTGATAGGAAATCACCTGACTTCTATCGCGTTTAAGCAGGGCTAAGCACTACACGAACCTGAGCTACATAAGATTCAGGGTATCAATATCTGGACAAGGATTGGATAACCAATGCAGCAAGTGTTTGCATCCAACACCTAACTTAATGCAACAATATATAAGTAACAATAATATTTTAATTGCATTTAGGAAATTAGGAGGCTTAATATTCTCCGGGGCTTGCCTTTCACAAAGTTGCACGGACGGTGATCCGGGCACTCAACGGCGACCTCGTCTGGCACTTCTCCCAAGGGCTGCACCTCCTGAACCTCCAGTGTTGGCTGCTGCTGCTCCCCGCTCGGTTCCTCGAATTCCAGCAGTGTCACACCTTCCGGTACACCTATTGCATGCTGATGCACAAGATAAATATCATGGATGCATAAGGAATGACATGATGCTTATGATGAATGGATCACAGTAAGTGTTTAACGAAACATCACTGGACACTCGTTTACCGATTAAGAATAGCTCTATTCAAATCACTTTAAAACATGTATCTAACTTAACTTGAAGAACGAGATCTACTTACCTAACTTGCATAACCTAAGATAAAGATGCTCATCTCCAGTTAAAGGCCTAACACCTAGGAACATTACCACAAGCTTAGGAAATAGTAAAGGCATACTTAAATCAAAGTTAAGGTTTTACATGCAAACGAGTAGTTCCTTAATTCAATCACAACCAGAGTTCTATAAATTCAAATGACTTGCAAGAGGACATTCTGGAAAGCTTATGAAATTCTCTACAAATCATTTGTAAACATCAAAGCACAATTCTTACGTTAACCAAATCGAATTCAAGTAAACCTAAAATCTGTCCAGAAATGACAGGTTTACTAAATTAATTATTTAGTGATGATGCAAAAGCATGATTGGACCAAACCAAGTTTACCAACTTGTTGTACATACCAGAGGAACATCAAAAAGTATAGTGCCAACCTCTAAATAAATTATTTAATGTCCTTTTCTAATTTATTTAGTTAATTAGGTGATTAAAGCATCATATAGTAAAACTATTCAGAAAAATTTACAAAAATTACAGTAGCTATCTCATGCTTCACATAGACTACCATAAAAATTTCAAAGCAATTGGTCAAGCAGAACTTGTTGTATCAAAAATAACAGATGGCAGGGCTATTTCTAGCATAATTAGGAAACCCTAATGAAAAGTGTCAAGAAATAGATTTCACATTTTTCCTAGCATCATTCTAGCATAAGAATAGCACTCACCAAATTTTACCTTTACTGGATCTATAGAAAAATTATGAAAATTCACACAAGATCCATCCATGCAAACAAGAGAATTTCCTAACTCCTACATACAATGTCCAAAATGTATGAAAATTTAACTACAAGCTATTCATGATATGAGAAGTACACCATAAAAATTTCATGCCATTTGGAGCTACACAGAAAAAGATATAATTACCCCTATTTCCCTCATGATTAAAAGAGATAATTAGCAACTCCATTTTTCATAACAGAACATGGCATAAATTATATTTTTAATATAAGCTAGACATTATCAGGAACTCAACAAAATTGGAAGCACATCATTTGGATCTACCAACTAGGAGATACACATTTTTGAATTTGTACACAAATCTGTGAAAAAGAATAAAACGAAACAAAATGGAAACCCTAATGATCTACCGGGCTGGCCCGGACAGACTCGGTGGCCCGCGACGCACGCGCAAGCGTAGCCCAGACATGACGTGGCCCAGGTCTGGTTCACGCCTGAGCTTCAGCGACTGACGAGCGGGTCCCGCACGACAGAGAGACAGACAGGGGAGGAAGAAAGACGACGGCATAGCTCGTCGTCGGTGACAGCTCCGGCGAGGTCATCGGTGCTACGGTGTTCGCCTCACCCATGCACATCTAGGGACACCCTCAATTGTAGCCATTACTGTGGCTAAAGGAAGCGACGACGGTCATGGCGGCGCATGACCACGGTTTGGCCGACTCCGGCAAGGCCCGACCCCGTAGGGTGCGGCTAAGCTCGATACGAGCTTCCGGAGTTCACTACCAAGCTAAACAAGCAAGGAGGAGGGGATGGGAAGGCCACGGTGGTAGTTGGCCACATGGAGCGCCAACTCCGGCGAGGTCCCGCCATGGCGGCGGTGGAAGAAATGACGAATACGCCCTCACCAAGCCTCAAACGACACGACTGAAAGGTGAAGGAGGGAGAGGAGATCACGGCGAAGCTAGGGGCAAGATGGCCGACGCGTTTTTGCAGTGGCGAGCACGCAATGCGATGGTGAAGCTCGGCCAGAAATGGAGGAGCTGCTGTGGCTTGTCGTTGCGCGCGGTGGAGGCGAAGGAGATGCAAATGGAGCTGACGACCCAGTCGGGCAAGCGCGCGGGGTGTTGCTCAAGTCATGGCTGGCCATGCCAGGGCGTCCACGGCACATGGTAGCGTGAGCAGGAGACCAGCAATGAGTGTCACCCACGCGGCGTTCATTGTCTGATTGCTGTCAAGTACTGTAGCTCACATTCAGACAACTTGAACCGCCTAACAGCGCAACTTCAACATGTTAATACGGCTAAACCGTTGATCCATTGCAAAAACCGTGTACATGAAAATTGTAGACCTACCTTCCATCTACAACTTCTGTTCAAGGATCATCGTCTAATTCTCCATGGATCAGAAGTTACATTAAGCCAAAGTTAGCTTGATCCAACTGAAACTGGATTATGACTTAGCAAATTTTCTAAGTGTGAATTCAGCATGTAAATATGACTTATGGGCCTTGTTTGAGCATGTTCTAGCCATTTTCATGAGATGGTCATATTGAGACTTTTGTTCCTTGATAAATTGGCTACAACTTTGGTAAAGAGTGCACAGCCATGCAAGATCTCTAGGTTGGACTTTTGAATCAGTCAAACAATGTCACTCTAAGGGTCATTCAAAGTCAAACCTCCACTTGAGGGCATTTTTGTCATTTTGATCCACATGAACAATGTCCCATCAATTTCCCTAAGTGTAGTTAAGGTGTATTAGACCATAATCAACCACTTTACACAAGTGCTATACCAATTTCTAATGATCACATGTGATAAAGCAACAAAACAATCAATTCACTCAAATGTTGCAATTCCATGTTTCACATGTTTCATGCCTTTGTTGCAATTTTAACTTGTCACATTCCTACCATGTTGCCATGTTTCAAGGTATGAGAAACTCATGTTGCATTCACATGTTTCACTACTACCATTTACAAGCAATCAAGTATGAAACAACATAATTGCGAATGTTGCATATACATGTTTCAGTGACAATGGCATGATGTGATAGATGATGCACATGTTTATGAAATGAAATACAATTTTGTGGAAGCCAAACACCTAGGGTGTTACAGCCCTCCCCCCTTAGAAAAATCTCGTTCCGAGATTTGGAAAGCGTACCATTTAGTATAGAAAGCTGGATAATTTTCCTTTAAATAATCTTCCCGCTCCCATGTTGCATCCCGATCACTATGATTACTCCAAACTACCTCGAAGTTTGTAGGGAAGGTGGTCCTATGATGGGTCCACTAGATGCCTGCAGGGCCTTGGAGCTGGTGTCCTGCATACGAGGCATTCATACCTTCTGTCAATCGGAGCAATCCAAACCTTTGCTCTATCGTACTCAACCATTCATCAGCTTGTAATGGTTCTTCTGCCTCTCTAAAGATAGGAGGCTTTATGTCCATGAAGTCCTTAAAGCTGCTATACTGGTTCGGCTCGGGTCCCTGGCGGACATGTCAGTCATCATGGTTAGCCAGTTGGCGCATAGCCTCAGCTAGCATGCGCTAACTTTCGACGACTGTCTGCATTAGCTCAGCTGGTGTGGGTGGTGGAGGAGGTGGTTGTTCCTTATCTCCAAGGCTACGACCACGACGAAGATTATAAGCCATCTGTAGCAAAAAGTTGCAATATAAGGGGAGAATCATTTAAGGGATACGAAATTTAATTAGTCGAGACCATCATATTTTAAAGGAGGGAGTAATGCAAGAAATGCCATGTATGCTGGAACATGATGCATGCACGATCCATACGTCCTCCCAAACCTAGAAAAATTTAAAGGCTAGCGAAATATACGGTGGCATACATACGTTCTCTCGTATACGGTAGCTAGTCGATCTACAACGATACGTTGTTAGTGTACCTACAAAAAATTTCATTTCAGCCCAATAATTTCCCAAAAAGGCATGTAAAGTAAGCAGTAAACTAAATACTTTCGTACACACATCCCCCGATGTATATACTCTAGTATCACAGCTACCCGACAGAGATACCCACACTTAAGTACTCTCATAGATACATGATCGAACATGTAAGTATGCGAGCAACCATAACTACTCTCCCCTAGACTGACGGTTGGACGGTCATGCTCTCACAACTCCCACTTACCAGAGCGTAGAGGTATTTTGATCCATATATTACCACCCAAGCGGATGGCATCCATATAATAGCACGCCGTATGGACAATGAAACAGAAACAAGCAGGAACCCCCAAGTTAGTACTTTAATAAGCCACCTAAGAGTCCTTATTTGGGCATAAGGGATATGACCACTGGCAATACTTAGTATTTAATTTAGAATTTTCACAATTACTTTTGTTTTAAATACACAAATGACATGTTTAGTGTCGAATCTTGCTCTGATGCCAGCTGTAACAGAACCGACCAAATCATAAGAACGTAAGTACAAAAACAATCACCAAAGTGATCAAATTCATGTACTTAAGCTCCCATAATCCCGGTAGTCCAGAAATCACGAAGGATTTCAACCAACTCTCGACATACAAACCAAGACCGTAGTGATTCAACACAACACATCATTTGTTACAACATTTCACAAGTGGTATACATCCATCAGAGTTCAAATAAAATATTACAAACCAAGTTTGAATTTGCGGAAGCAACATAGTTTAGTACATAACTTCATAGTTTCAAATACATTACCAGATCTTAGTCATGTCCCACAAAAGCATCTTCAGGTACGAGAACTAGGAGAGACCGTGCCCAATGGTCTAGTCTTCATCCCTAGCCGGGAGAAGGCAATACTTGCAGCAACCAAAGTAGAACTAGTCATCTGCAATAGGTGGGAGATAAATCCTGAGTACGAGAAGGTACTCAGCTAGACTTACCCGTCAAAACCAGAAATAAAGGACACCAAGAGTCATGCAAGGCTTATGGGGTGGGCTAGCTGGACACAGTTGCATAAAAGAGCTTATGAATATAGTAACCAAATTAAACTTCGCATCAAGTTTATCATCATTTACCTATCCACTAGATTTGCACCTGTACTAGATACTCACTTATTAGGAGCAAACAATATTAACCATAGCAGGTATAATAAGACTGTCATCATCATATCATCATTTCCAAACCATTATATTATTTAGTGTATCTACATTGGAGATAAGCCCGTTAAGTTCTCACTAACCGGGAGAGACGACGACTCGAATCGAATTACAACTCAGTTGAGGGGGTATTCCTAACTCTCACCCTGGCATACTTTGCAAGGGTAGTCGTGGGTCACCTTTGGTATAACTCAGGAACCAAATTCGCGGGTTTGATCAGCGCCAGCGCTCTCAGGGATTACCCTTCTGCCAGGACGATCAGGACTTTTAAATCACCTGCCCTTGGACTCACGCCTATGGCTCCCTTCCGAGGCGTACTTTATACTTATCGACTCCCGGCCTGAGGTGAGCTACTCAGCTTCATGGTCGGTCTTCAGACACGGCCAACTAAGAGAGAGGCAAGCGTTCAACATGAACAGGAAAGGCTCCAAGATTCAGTCCTTAAGCGACACAGACGGAGTCACTACAAACCGGCAAGCCTCCGCCCGGTCTTCATTTCAAATTAAGACAGGTTCTTTTACACGATAGCAAATATAGCCAACCGTGCCATATGTATATCCCTATATCTCGCAGGTGACAGGAAATCACCTGACTTCTACCGCGTTTAAGCAGGGCTAAGCACTACACGAACCTGAGCTACATAGGATTTAGGGTATCAATATCTGGACAAGGATTGGATAACCAATGCAGTAAGTGTTTGCATCCAACACCAAACTTAATGCAACAATATATATGTAACAATAATATTTTAATTGCATTTAGGAAATTAGGAGGCTTAATATGCTCCGGGGCTTGCCTTTCACAAAGTTGCACAGACGGTGATCCGGGCACTCAACGGCGACCTCGTCTGGCACTTCTCCCGAGAGCTGCACCTCCTGAACCTCCGGTGTTGGCTGCTGCTACTCCCCGCTCGGTTCCTCGAATTCCAGCAGTGTCACACCTTCCGGTACACCTATTGCATGCCGATGCACAAGATAAATATCATGGATGCATAAGGAATGACATGATGCTCATGATGAATGGATCACAGTAAGTGTTTAACGAAACATCACTGGACACTCGTTTACCGATTAAGAATAGCTCTATTCAAATCACTTTAAAACATGCATCTTACTTAACTTGAAGAACGAGATCTACTTACCTAACTTGCATAACCTAATATAAAGATGCTCATCTTCAGTTAAAGGCCTAACACCTAGGAACATTACCACAAGCTTAGGAAATTGTAAAGGCATACTTAAATCAAAGTTAAGGTTTTACATGCAAACGAGTAGTTCCTTAATTCAATCACAACCAGAGTTCTATAAATTCAAATGACTTGCAAGAGGACATTCTGGAAATCTTATGAAATTCTCTACAAATCATTTGTAAACACCAAAGCATGATTCTTACATTAACCAAATCGAATTCAAGTAAACCTAAAATCTGTCCAGAAATGACAGGTTTACTAAATTAATTATTTAGTGATAATGCAGAAGCATGATTGGACCAAACCAAGTTTACCAACTTGTTGTACATACCAGAGGAACATCAGAAAGTATAGTGCCAACCTCTAAATAAATTATTTAATGTCATTTTCTAATTTATTTAGTTAATTAGGTGATTAAAGCAACATATAGTAAAACTATTCAGAAAAACCTACAAAAATTACAGTAGCTATCTCATGCTTCACATAGACTACCATAAAAATTTCAAAGGAATTGGTCCAGCAGAACTTGTTGTATCAAAAATAACAGATGGCAGGGCTATTTCTAGCATAATTAGGAAACCCTAATGAAAAGTGTCAAGCAACAAATTTCATATTTTTTCTAGCATCATTCTAGCATAAGAATAGCACTCACCAAATTTTACCTTTAGTGGATCTATAGAAAAATTATGAAAATTCACACAAGATCCATCCATGCAAACAAGAGAATTTCCTAACTCCTACATACAGTGTCGAAAATGTATGAAAATTTAACTACAAGCGATTCATGATATGAGCAGTACACCATAAAAATTTCATGCATTTGGAGCTACACAGAAAAAGATATAATTACCCCTATTTCCCTCATGATTAAAAGAGATAATTAGCAACTCCATTTTTCATAACAGAACATGGCATAAATTATATTTTAATATAAACTAGACATTATCAGGAACTCAACAAAATTGGAACCACATTATTTGGATCTACCAACTAGGAGATACACATTTTTGAATTTGTACACAAATCTTTGAAAAAGAATAAAACGAAACAAAATGGAAACCCTAATGATCTACTGGGCCGGCCTGGACAGACTCGGCGGCCCACGATGCACGCGCAAACACAGCCCAGACACGACGTGGCCTAGGTCTGGTTCCCGCCTGAGCTTCAGCGACTGACGAGCGGGTCCCACGCGACAGAGAGACAGACAGGGGAGGAAGAAAGACGACGGCGTAGCTCGTCGCCGGTGACAACTCCGGCGAGGTCATCGGTGCTACGGTGTTCGCCTCACCCATGCGCATCTAGGGACACCCTCAATTGTATCCATTACCGTGGCTAAAGGAAGCGACGACGGTCATGGTGGCGCACGGCCATGGTTTGGCCGGCTCCAGCGAGGCCCGACCCCGTAGGGTGCGGCTAAGCTCGATACGAGCTTCTGGAGTTCACTACCAAGCTAAACAAGCAAGGAGGAGGGGATGGGAAGGCCATGGTGGTAGTTGGCCGCATGGAGCGCCAACTCCGGCGAGGTCCCGCCATGGCGGCGGTGGAAGAAATGGCGAATACACCCTTACCAAGCCTCAAACGACCCGACTGAAAGGTGGAGGAGGGGTAGGAGATCACGGCGAAGCTAGGGGCAAGATGGCTGATGCATTTTTGCAGTGGCGAGCGCACAAGGTGATGGCAAAGCTCGGTCGAAAATGGAGGAGCTGCTGCGGCTTGTCGCTGTGCGCGGTGGAGGCGAAGGAGATGCAAATGGAGCTGACAACCCGGTCGGGCAAGCGCGTGGGGTGTTGCTCAAGTCGTGGCCGGCTGTGCCAGGGCATTCGCGGTGCGTGGCAGCATGAGCAGGAGACCGGCGACGAGTGTCACCCATAAGGCGTTCGTTGTCTGATGGATGTCAGGTTCTATAGCTCACATTCAGACAACTTGAACCGCCTGACAGCGCAACTTCAACGTGTTAATACGGCTAAACCATTGATCCATTGCAAAAACCGTGTACATGAAAATTGTAGACCTACCTTCCATCTACAACTTCTATTCAAGGATCATTGTCTAATTCTCCATGGATCAGAAGTTACATTAAGCCAAAGTTGGCTTGATCCAACTGAAACTGGATTATGACTTAGCAAATTTTCTAAGTGTGAATTCAGCATGGAAATATGACTTGTGGGCCTTGTTTGAACATGTTCTAGCCATTTTCATGAGATGGTCATATTGAGACTTTTGTTCCTTGATAAATTTGCTACAACTTTGGTAAAGAGTGCATAGCCATGCAAGATCTCTAGGTTGGACTTTTGAATCAGTCAAACAATGTCACTCTAAGGGTCATTCAAAGTCAAACCTCCACTTGAGGGCATTTTTGTCATTTTGATCCACATGAACAATGTCCCATCAATTTCCCTAAGTGTAGTTAAGGTGTATTAGACCATAATCAACCACTTTACACAAGTGCTATACCAATTTCTAATGATCACATGTGATAAAGCAACAAAACAATCAATTCACTCAAATGTTGCAATTCCATGTTTCATGCCTTTGTTGCAATTTTAACTTGTCACATTCCTACCATGTTGCCATGTTTCAAGGTATGAGAAACTCATGTTGCACTCATATGTTTCACTACTACCATTTACAAGCAATCAAGTATGAAACAACATAATTGCGAATGTTGCATATGCATGTTTCAGTGATAATGGCATGATGTGATAGATGATGCACATGTTTATGAAATGAAATGCAATTTTGTAGAAGCCAAACACCTAGGGTGTTACACAATACTCCTCACAAAGCTCTTCTCTAGTGCACCGTACAAGCTTCTTGCGGGCTTCGATGGAGACCACCACCAAGCCATCTAGGAGGTGGCAACCTCCAAGAGTAACAAGCACCACCGGCTTGCAACTCGATCGCCTAGTGCCACTCGATGTAGCCTCATGATGCAATCGCACTAGAATCGCTTACTCACACAATCGGATAACCACTATCAAGCATATGTGAGATGGAGGGCTCCTAAGCACTCATAAGCATGGACACAAAGTCCCTTGAGGTGCTCAGCTCCAGCCATGGCCAAGACCACCTTCTATTTATAGCCCCACAGGATAAACTAGTCGTTACCTCTTCACTGGGCAAAACTTGGGACGACCGGACGCTCTGGTCAGATCGACCGGACGCTGGACCCCAGCGTCCGGTCGTGCGATGCATGCCACGTGTCTCCTACTTCAAATACTAATCGCCCGATCTCAACGGTCAAGTTATGACCAGACGCAGCTACTCAAAGTGACCGGACGCAGCAACCCCAGTGTCTAGTCATTTACAGTAAGGTACCAGCTGCGACCGGACGTGTCCGATCGGTCATGATCGGACGCAGCATCAGCGTCCGGTCCTTCTCCACCTTCTCTGCGTCACCTACGTCACCGTACATCAGCCTGACTGGACGCACCCTGCCAGCGTCCGATCACTTTCAGCGCCAGCGTCCGGTCGAGGACAGACGCCTACACGCTCTCTGCCGCCACTGACCGGACGCAGGACCTCAGCGTCCGGTCACCACATGACCAGTGTCCGGTCTACTCTGTGAGACCCTGTCTTTTCTGTATAGGGCATCGGTGGAGTTTCTAACCCTTCTCACCTCCGTTTCATCGACGAGTTGATCCACATCAACCCCAACCTCATCTTCTTTGTAAATGTGCCAACACCACCAAGTGTACACCACCATGTGTATGTGTGTTAGCATTTTCACAATCATTTTTAAAGGATTAGCCACTCAACTTGCCACACCACTCAATCCTAGCGACGATGCAAAGTTAGATCACTCGAGTGGCACTAGATGACCGATATGCAAACAAGTTTGTCCCTCTTGATATTACGACCATCTATCCTAAACCCGGTCATAAACTTCTCTACACACCTATAACCGGTGAAATGAAATGCCCTAGGTTATACCTTTGCCTTGCGCATTCCATTCCATCTCCTCCAATGTCGATGCAACACATGCACCAACATGATCAACAATGATATGATCCACTTAATATCATCACGTGATCATATTGGTTCATCGATCTTGACTTCGCTTGCTTTTCACTGTTGCCTTCGTCCATCGGCGCCAAGTCTTGCTCAAGCTTCATCACCACGCGGTCCATCACTTTAAAGCCTCCAACTTACCCTTCACGCTTGCAACCGGTCCATCAAGCCAATTCATGTCTTGATCTTCTCCACCTTGATCACATGACTCAATGTCATGTCTTATTTGCAATGAGCTCCTTTATCATCACATGTGTGAGCTTTGCAACATCTCCAAGCCACTTTTACCTTCATGGCATATGTTGCTCACACACATGTACATGTGGACTAATCACCTGTGTATCTCACATAAACACAATTAATCCACCTAGGTTGTCACTCAATTACCAAAACCACACAAGGACCTTTCAACCACCTCTTCACAAAATGCTTGTTGCATTTGTGAAACAAGAACTCAACTATTCTGGACACTGGCAACGCTCGAACTTTGGTGAAAACATAGTTGAAAGACTCTGATGAGTTGGTGGTCATGATGCCATACCTAAAACCACCCTCATCATATGCTAATGCCTAGTTTGACTTATGTTGCATCTGTTCTTCCAACCATGCGTTCCCCGCAGTGTTTACCATTTTGTCAAGTTCTTTCTTTGTTTCCTCAAAATCATGCTTTGTACATACATAACAAAGAGCCTTCACCTTGTGATGAACCTCCTTCTTCCTCTACGACGCCAAAAATTAGCGGCAAAATATCTCATGCACCATCTATGCACTAGAGGCGGGAAGCCGACAAGCTCTTCTTCTACCGCATTAAGTAGTCCAATGTGGCGGTCTGAGATCAAGCAAATTCTGTGAGATGGACCAAGCACATGTACCCATAGAAGCTGCATGAACCATGACCAAGAATCATTGTTCTCTCCCTCTGCCAAAGAAAAAGCTATCGGACTATCTGATCCTCTGGATCAACAGAAGCCACCATCATCAACACGCCCTGTACTGCCCAGTAAGGAAAGTCCCATCAACAAGTATAACTAGCCGACAATACTGGAATGCATGTTCCGTCTGCGCAAATGACCAAAAAACACGCTGTAGGACATGTGTTATCTCACTGGTGTAGGACATGAAGTACTTCCCTCCGGTGTATGCAAACCATTTCAAGCCCGGGTTGTAGTGATACATTGCACACAATATCCTTGGAACCCTATTGTAGGCTTCCTTCCAACTACCCCAACGAATTGCCAAGGCATGCTACTTAGCACGCCAAGCCGTTCTGTACTTGGGCTCATAACCTGTGAATGCATATATGGACTGAATCAAGTATGATACTAAAACATCGCAATTATTATCAACGAGGGCCAATATGCAACGGGCAAGGTAGCGTGCCGTGAGCTGAGCATGAGTTTCCTACCCTTCATTTGATAGACATGTGTGGGGTTGAACCACTTTAGTTATCCTCCATTTGCCATCACTCTATTTCTTCCGAGCACCTACCCTCCATAGACAATTGGCCTTGCATACCACGTAGTACCTCAATTCCTTATCAGAATGAGTAACCCTATATGGCCTATGGTGATAGACCGCAAAGTTCTGAAGAAACAGCTTCCACTCAGTCAATGTAAGGAATACCATCCCCTTTCTAATGATCTCATTCTTAAGATTGTACAATGATTTTCTGCACATCTGCAATCCGGTGTCACATACTGCCATATCCATCATACTGACGTCCTGGTAGTTGGGAACGCCACTAAAAGGTATGTTCACGGACCTCAGTTGCATTAGCTCTATCGCTGTGTAAGGCTCTGGTGGCACGAAACGCTATGCTTCACTCAACCTCACCCATGAATCATAAGGGGTAGCATCCTCCACTTGACTAGGACCTAGCACATCTCTAGCTACTGGCACATCTCTAGGTACTGGCACATCTCTAGCTACTGTATCCTGAATCAGTACTATGTAACGGTTACCTAGGTCAACTGGCGCATCTCCGCCTCCATCATCGTCATCCAAATTGTCTGAATTATTGCTATCTTTGACACCAATCATTTCATCCTCTTACTGCTCCTCCTCGTCTCGCTCAAACGAACCCACATTGAAGTCATCGTTAATACGGTCAACTAGAAACCGCCTAGATTCATCGACTACCATTGGAGAAGAGTGAAGTTGCTCCTGCGTCAACTGACCGTCCATATCCATATTGCCAGGTGTTGCGTGCACATGGACCCCCATTGTTGCTCATCATCTGCAACGCCGTCATAGGACGGCCCATCCTCCTTTCGGTAACCATCCTCCACCACCACCTCAGCCATGGGCACATTGGACCTTGCAATGACTCGGATGTAGCGAGACCAATGACCCTCGTTGCGCAAAGGCATTAACACGAAGTGTGCCCTAGTCTTTCCACTATCAAACCTCCCCTTCAATGTGAAATCACCATCGAATTTTTCTTTCACACGTAACAAGAGCTCACTGAAGCTAGGAGGCTCATCAAACATTTCTAGTTCTCCTTCCATATCCTCAAACACCCCATCCACTTTTGTAACACTTCCTCCGTAAAACAAACGGGCTAAGCAATCCATCTACAAAAGCATTTCAACAAAATTAATCAAGTCTTCTAAATCGGTGTAGCGCATACAACTAAACCTAGAGCTAACACTACGTATACTACTCCAAACTAACTAATCTAACTACCTACAATAACCCTAACTATACTACACCATAACTAACTAAACTAAACCCTAACTATTCTAACTATACTAAACTAAACCCTAAACCCTAACTATGCTACACCATAACTAACTAACTAACTAACGATAATAATCTAACTATACTAACTATTCTAATCACCATAACTAGGGTTTAGGGTTCGTTCAAATAAAAAAACACAGAGGAAGCGGGGCAATACCTTGCCTACGGAGGGGGGGACCTTGGGGGTGGGGTCACCCCTGATGACAGCCGACGAGCAGAGGGCGGCCGGCGGCAGGAGCCTACGGCGAGGACACAGAGGGAATTAGGGGAGAGGGTGCCAGCTTAGCACCTGCGTAGATGGGAGAGAGGGAGAGCGGACAGGGCACCAAGGGGAGAGAGGCAATGGGAAGAGGACGCCAGCTCGGCTGCACAGGCGGCGGGCGACGGCGACTGGGCGAGAGGAAGAAAGCTGGCGCGACGGTGACCTCTATTTGGTCCTGCCGCGCCAGGCGTTGTGGCGCGACAGTGCCGCGCCCTAGTCGACGGTGCGGCAGGACCCTGCCACGTCACCAGTCCGCGCGCGGTTGACCTGCCAGCGTGGCACTACTGCTGCGCCAGGCGGGGTGGCGTGACAGTAGTGTTTGGTCACGCCAGCCCAATTGACGCGGCCAAATAGGTTAGATGTGCAAATAAAAAAGGAGCCATATTATTTTTTAAATTATTATTAAAAAGGGTTAAAATAAAAAAATTCTCAAGCGCGGAGGACAAAAGGATTCGCAAACACTGGACCCCAATGTGCATGCACTTTTTCAAAAAGCAGTAGAGAAATCTGCCATGGCACCTGTTGTCGTACTACTTTACCGTTTTAAGAATCGAGTATAGCACCGTTCGGCTTACCTAGAAAACGGTACTATTCAGCTTGTTTTTTTAGTCAGAACAGTATTTTTTTTCACAATAATTTAATCAAAACAGTGTTTTTCAATCAATTTTAACCAAGATTCAACCAGCCGAACCAGGCCTATACGTCGTTCGATTGAATAGCTAGGACACGTGTTGATAATCTAGCAAGGGTTGTAGCTACCATACTCCCATGGGTAGTTACCACCTGCTGTAAAAAATTCACTCTCATACATATAACATATATTTATTTATTTATATAAATAAATAAAATTGCAAACAACCGTGCCTATCCACACATTCCACCGCACTTTCCATTAGTGCTTATCCATTCCACCGTATTTTTTCACTGGGCAGTGCTGGTGCTGGTGTTGATTTAGGCCGACAGGTGCTGATATTTTTGAGAGAAAAATACTGTTCATCGACTGATCGGTTGGTTGGGGGCTTATCCAGTGCAAGAAACCAATCGATAGTAGAGTCGCACATGTCGACGGCGGCCGCGAACCAGGAAGTGGCGGTGACGGCATAGGCCCGCAGAGACCGCATCGCCTCCTCGCCCTCCGCCACGACACCGGCCACGCACTGCCCTGCCGCCGCTCTCCCAGCGCACTCCACGGCCCTAGCGCCGTCCCGGCCGCCCTCTCCAACGGGCGTAGCTGGAGCAGCAACCGGCGCCGCCCTCCCCAACGCCCGCCGCTAACGGCAAGGAAGAAGGGCATCCACGTCCAATCCGCCCTGGGCCCGGGTGCGCATCGCCAAGTCCCAAGGAACGGAGTGAAGCTGCAATTTTCGGCTTCGGTTGCGCGCTGAACCTCCGGTCAGCGGATTTCCCGAAGCTTCTCGCGTGGAGCAGCTGAGTTTAGAGGACGTTTGGTCGATGGAGTGTAGAAACAGCCGGGAATGGTAAGTGAGCCGCGCCGAATCTGACTAACTGACCCTTTGTTGACCGGGCTCTCGTGCAGGATGACTCGGAGAACAACCCGCCGTCGACGCCCGGGTCGCCCGGGTTCAGCACCGATCGGCTGCCGCCCAACACCACCAGCCGCGGTGCCACCGACCCGTCCTCCTAGGCTACTCGGACGACGATGGGAGGCCGAGGTCGACCCGCACGTGCTCCCCGAGGACGACGACCCGGCCGCCGCGGCGGCGCCTGATGAGGAGGACGAGGAAGAAGGGGAGGACCTCTACAACGACATTTGGTGTTGGGGATGGAAATCTCGGGCTTTAGGAGAACTGGATGTGATGTGATTGGCCTCAGGGGTGGGAAATTTGCATCATTCAGATATGACGAAATGGTAAATTTCTAGATTGCATTCTGTTGCATTCTGTCTGTATCTGTATCTGTATCTGTATCTGTGTCTGTGTCTGTGTCTGTGTCTGTGTTGTATGTGTATGTGTATGTGTATGTGTATGTGTATGTGTATATGTACAGTGAGCAAGATCAGGCTGCTTTATCATTGTCTGTTATCTTCTTTCTTTGTTGAATTGGTACAGAACTAGACACATGATGGGCCTTAATGTATCTCTGAACTTTGCTAATTGGAATTGCTTGTGTTAGATACACAGCGAGATGTTTGTTGAACAGTACCTTTCTGCCTTGGTACACATTACTGTTAGTGGTGATTTCTTTGTTTCGGATTTTTCAAATATTCGGAAAGTGGTTTTGCATGAATTGTTGAAATGGTTATTGTTTGCTTTTTCAGATACTGTTGGGGCGTGAGCGTGTGTGTGTGATCTGTGAGGTGTTGTTTGGGCTCTTGCTATTTATTCTCTTCTTAATTTAATGAAGCGTAGCTCTCCTGCGTTTTCGAGAAAAAAATATTTAGTCTGATAGACTCCATTTGTCAAATGTTAGTATTGAGGGTAACAATATGTTTTGTCTGAACTCTAAGTGAGCTAGTTATATAGAATATAGAATGACTTTAACAGTCGTGTTCAGGCTCATGTCTTGATAGTTGACTGTTTGTCTACTGATCGTTATAGAATCTTAGTTTTAAAAATGATTATGTATCTGATATTGGAGACATACGCCAGCATTCGGATCGCTGTCACAAATATGTTTTCCTATTATCGTGCAGATACAGATGAGGATGTGAATTTCAGGCGTCCAAAGAGGCACAGGGCTAGTTTCAGACCACTAGTTCAGACCACCTAGTGGTCCAAGAACACCACGTAGTGATGGCGATGGTGATGGTGCCACAACTCACCTGGACAATCACAGCGTGGATATTCAGGTGGTGATGTGCCTATGACTGACCAGACTGATGATGACCCATACGAGGTATTAGCATATTAATTTAAATTAAGTTATGCTGTAATTTAGATCTTCAATTTGTTTGCCACCCTTCAATACTAAGCACCAGGTTCTGAAGCTAAGATGGTTGTCGAACTTTCAAGTGAGTAAATGTTCCTTTTTGTCTACAGGATGAATTTGATGAAGAAGATGAGATGAACATGTACCGTGTGCAAGGCACACTTCGGGAGTGGGTTACAAGAGATGAAGTCTGGCACTTCATTGCAAAGAAATTTAAAGAGTTCCTTCTTACATATGTAAACCCAAAGAATGAACAGGGAGAATTTGAGTATGTTCGACTTATTAATGAGATGGTTTTAGCTTTTAGGTATTATTCACTCCACATTTTTACCGTTGATGTAAAAAGTGCCACAGCTTTAATTTCTAATGTTTACCTCTCTAACCTTTGCTTCCATTTTGTGCAGCTAACAAATGCAGCTTAGAAATTGATTACAAGCAATTTATTTATATACATCCGAACATTGCCATCTGGTTGGCTGATGCACCTCAATCTGTGCTAGAAGTTATGAAGTCGCAAAAAATGTTGTTTTTGATCTCCACAAGAATTATAGGAACATTCACTAAAAGATCTATGTCAGAATAACCAATCTTCCTGTTTATGACCAAATACATAATATCAGGTAAACAAATTTTCCACTGCATATAATTCATAGTTCAGATTAATTTGCATGTGCTTATGCTCTACTTGCCCTATGGTTAGGCAAATCCATCTGAACACAATGATTCGAATTGGTGGTGGTGTTACTCGACGATCTGGTGTATTTCCTCAGTTGCAGCAGATGAAGTATGACTGTGGGAAATGTGGAACTGTCCTAGGCCCTTTTTTCAGAACTCCTACACTGAAGTGAAAGTTGGATCATGTCCTGAGTGCCAGTCCAAAGGACCATTCACCGTCAATGTTGGGCAGGCAAGTTATCTGAAACAATTTTTGAAAGCTTCTGTGTTGTTTTGTGATATTAATTCTCTGTATAGGCTATGTAGTCCCAGTAATCCACATAATTTGAGTCTATTTCAGTCCCTCTGATAATCAAACTACTCTCATGCAGACAATATAGGAACTACCAGAAACTTACTCTTCAGGAAAGCCCAGGAATTGTTCCTGCTGGCAGGCTTCCCAGATACAAGGAAGTAATACTTCTGAATGATCTGATTGATTGTGCTCGTCCAGGAGAGGAAATTGTGAGTTTCTTCACTCACCTCCTTTTCCTTTATAAATTTTATTACTATCGAAATCAGACCATGACACCGGGATATATACAAACAATTTTGACTTGTCTTTGAATACAAAGAACGGTTTCCCTGTTTTTCCTACAGTGGTGGAGGAAACTACGTGGCAAAAAAGCAAGATCTCTTCTCTGCATACAAACTAACAGATGAGGATAAGGCAGAGATTGAGAAGTTGTCAAAGGATCCAAGGATTGGAGAAAGGGTTTGTTACTCAACTCTTTAAACTCACAATGCAAATGTTGATTACCTGATATACGCTATAAATTTGGTACTGCATGTCTACAGATTCTCAAATCAATTGCACCATCCATTTATGGTCATGAAGATATTAAGACAGCCATTGCACTAGCTATGTTTGGCGGACAGGAGAAGAATGTGAAGGGAAAACATTGCGTAAGAGGTGATATTAATGTTCTCCTAGGTGATCCAGGTACTGTAAAGTCACAGTTTCTCAAGTAAGGATGAAGTCAATCATTTTTTATTACTTAAGGATATTTAACTAACATGCCATCTTGTATGTATGTCAAGAAAACGGGACACAAAGCTGTGTATACAACTGGAAAAGGTGCCTCCGCTGTTGGGCTCACTGCAGCAGTTCATAAGGATCCAGTCACACGAGAGTGGACACTTGAGGGAGGTGCACTGGTTCTTGCTGATAGGGGCATATGCCTTATTGATGATTTTGACAAGATGAATGACCAAGATAGGTATGAGATGACCTATACACCTTTTGTTATATTAGCAATTTCCATCTTACTAAAAATATGGTTCCCTTTTGATCGTTCCAGAATAAGTATCCATGAAGCCATGGAGCAACAAAGTATCAGTATATCAAAGGCTGGAATCGTGACATCTCTTCAAGCTCGATGCAGTGTTATTGCTGCAGCAAACCCAATAGGAGGAAGGTAACTAACGTTAGTTGCATGCCATGTAATACTAGTTGTTGGCCCACAGGATCACCGGCTCAGGTGAGTGAACCACTCACCAGTCTTGCCGAGCACCCTAGTTGTTGGCCCACAGGATCACCGGCTTAGGTGAGTGAACCACTCACCAGTCTTGCCGAGCACCCGCTATAGTTGCCAAGCACTCACTAGCCATGCTGACCACGAACAAGCGTTGTCCGTTCCCATGCACTATGGCTAGAGCTTGAAGAAGACGGGAGAATAGAGCATACACACAGTACAAGACATCAGCATTGGTCGAAGCCCTGTATGGGAGATGGCAAATCTGAACTCTCTTTACTGGGTTGTCGTGTATGTCTATTTATACAACTCTATCCATCTAGTCCTAATACAGCACACATGCTGTAACAGTAACTATATAACATACAGGGTTGACTCTGTGTCGGCCTCTGCATGTGGCTACAGTGCTACAGGTGAGCCGTGCGGCGCCTGCACCTGTAACGGCTACAGTATCACAGCAGGGGGCCTTTCGGCGCCGTCTTCCCTTGCTGTGTTCACACAAGGTAGCAGTAGATTATCTAACAATCTTTCCATAATCCTACTGCTAACCCTGGTACCCCCTCCATGCCAATCATCTCCTTCAGCTCCGTGAGTCGAAGATGTCTGAGTGGCTTGGTGAGGATGTCCGCGAGTTGCCGACCAGTTTCGACGAACTCGATGACGATCTGCCCTCCATCGACAGTCCCTGAGGAAGTGGAATTTCACGTCGATGTGTTTACTCCGGTCGTGCATAACCGGATTCTTCGCGAGGGCGAGGCGGGCTGGTTGTCCACCATCAGTGCTGGTGGGTGAGCTTCAACACCGGTCAGCTCGCCCAGCAGCCGGCACAGCCACACAACTTGGCACGCCGCTGTGGGCGCCGCTACGTACTCTGCCTCGCACGTAGATAGCGCAACCACCTTCTGTTTCAGCGACAGCTATGAAATTGGGGCCGACTCGAGGAAGATGAGCACGCCAGAGGTGCTCCGTCGTCCGTCGATGTCCCCTGCCATGTCTGCATCGCTGAATATGGTGGGTTGCAGCCTACTCACGTCGGTCTTTGGGAAGATGATCCCATGATCCACCGTCCCCTTGACGTACCGCAGTAGCCGCTTCACCGTAGCCCAGTGATCCTCTTTGGGATCCTCCATGAAGCGACTGACGTAGCCCACGACGAACGCAATGTCTGACCTCGTGTGGACTAGGTAGCGTAGACCGCCGACGATGCTTTGGTAGAGTGTTGCATCGACCTTCGCCGCGGTGCTGGCCTTCGTCAGCTTCAGCCGCTCCTCCATCGGAGTCACGTATGGCTTGCATTCAGCCATGCCGTTCCTCTCCAACAGCTTGGAGGCATAAGCGCTCTGACTGAGCGTGAGTTCCTCCTTCCCCTGTTTCACCTCGATGCCGAGGTAGGAGAGTGCGCCGAGATCGCTCATTCGAAAACGAGCCGCCATCTCGCGCTTGAAGCCGTTGATGTCCTCTGTGCACGCGCCGGTGATGATTAAGTCATCCACATACACGCCGACGACGAGCTCCTCCTTCCCCCGTCGGCGCGTGTAGAGCACGTGCTCGGTTGCGCACCTCTGAAACCTAAGCTCGCCCAGCGTGGCGTCAAGCTTGGCGTTTCATACTCGTGGGGCCTGCCGCAGCCCGTAGAGCGCCTTGCGCAGTCGGAGCACCCTGTGCTCCTCTCCCTTGACGGCGAAACCTGGAGGTTGCCTGACGAAGACCGTCTTCGCCAGCTCGTCGTTGAGGAAGGCTGATTTAACGTCCAAGTGATGGACGCGCCAGTCCTTTACTGCTGTCAAGGCTAGTAGCAAACGGACCGACTCCATGCGCGCTACTGGCGCAAAGACCTCCTCGAAGTCTATGCCCTCGCGCTGAACAAAGCCTCGGGCGACGAGGCGCGCCTTTTTCTTGACAATGGTGCCGAGCTCGTCCCGCTTGACTTTGTACACCTACTTCAGGCTGATCGGACGGCATCCTGGAGGTAGATGAACGAGCTGTCAAGTCTTGTTTTTCTCGATCGCCTTTATCTCCTCCAGCATCGCTCGTCGCCAGTTTCCGTCCCGCTCGGCCAGCGCGAACGTGGGTGGTTCCTCTGCACTGACGAGCAGCATCTCTGCGTCATTGAGCAGCTTACCCGCCAGTCCTGAGGGCCCTGTGCCGCCGACGATGTCGTCCAGCCTGCGGAACCGCACATCCTCACCTTCGTGGTAGGTATCCACGAACTCAGTGATGTCACTTGGAGGTGAGGCGAACTCGATCGGCGTCGTTGGAGTTCCATATTCCGCTGGAGTGCTCGGCACAGCACCTTGAGTGCTCAGCACCCTGGTTGCAGTGTTCGGCACTACTTCTGGACAGCTCGTCATTACTCCTGCAGTGTTCGACCACACTGTAGGAGTGCTCAGCCTCAATCTTGGAGTGGTCGGCACCACTGCAAGACGTCTTGGCTCTGCTACGGGAGTGTTCGGCACCCGTCCTGGAGTGGTCGCCACCACTGCAGAACCTCCCGGCACCACTCCTGGCGTGCTTGGCACTCCTCTCGGAGTGCTTGGCATCCCTCCCAAAGTGCTCGGCACTGATCCAGGAGTACTCGGCTCTACCGCTGGAGTGCTCGGCACCCCTCCCGGAGTGCTCGACACCTTTTCCCCAGCGTCTCCACCACCGTGGATGACCAAGTGCTCGACGACGAAGGTGCTGGTGAAGCCGCCAGCTTCCCCCGTGCTCGGACTGCTCTAGTCCCAAGCCGCCTTCTCGTCGAACATGACGTCGCGCGAGACAAGCACCTTGTCTCCGCGTAGCCCAGGAACACCATGGGTGTGCTCCTGTCCTCCAGCTTGGTGAGGTTCGGCTTCGTCTTCCCGACATGGCCGATGCAGTCGAATGTCCGGAGGAAGGACACGCTCGGCTTGCGCCATACCAAGCTTCGAACGGCGTCTTGCCCGTCAGGGCCTTGGTTGGAGAGCGGTTGAGGATGAACACCGCCGTGGTCACCGTCTCACCCCAGAACCTTGCCGGCATGCCTTTGTCCTTCATGGATCGAGCCATGTCGACCATCGTCTGGTTTCGCCTCTCCACCACGCCATTCTGTTGTGGCGAGTACGGCGCGGTGTGGTGTTGCCCCACACCCTGATCCGCGCAGTACGCAGCAAACTCCACAGAAGTGAATTCGCCGCCGCGATCGGTCCTCAGCACGCAGAGCTTCTTGCCGCTCTCGGCCTCCGCGCGCATCTTGAACTTGTTGATCGCCACCGCCGTTTCGTCCTTGCTCGTCAGGAGTTGCAGCCACATGTAGCGACTGCAATCATCCACGAGCAGGAGGAAGTACCGCCGACCACCGTTTGTAGCAGGCGTGATCAGCTCGCAGAGGTCGCCGTGGACGAGCTCGATAGCGTCCTTCGTGCGATACTTGGCCGCCTTTAGGAATGGTAGCCTCCTCTGCTTCCCGGCCAGGCAGCTGTCATACAGCTCACCTCCGTGCTTGATGTGGGGTAGCCCTCGGACCTTCTCCAGCCGACCAAGCGCGTCGAAGCTGAGATGTCTGAACCGGGCATGCCACATCCACGGTTCCTCGGAGTGCCTTGCCGCCAGGCACACCGGCTGCTCTACCTTCAGGTCGAGCAGATACAACCGGTTCAGGGACCTCTTCACCTTGGCAAGAAGTCGCTGCTCCCGGTCCTTGATCCTAAGGACTCCGTCCTTGATCAGTACCTCGCTACCGCGCTCATCCAGCTGACCAATGCTGATGATGCTGGAACGCAGCTGCGGGTTGTAATATACATCCATTAGCGCGCGGTGCTCCCCGTTCTGGCACCTGAAGATGATGGTGCCGCGTCCTTGGATAGCCACTCTTGAGCCGTCACCAAACTTCACCGTACCGGTAACATCATCATCGAGCTCGGAGAAAGATGCCTTGGAGCCCGTCATGTGGTTGCTGGCACCAGAGTCCAGATACCACCGCTGCTCCTGGTCGGCGCCCACACATCCGAGGTGGACTTGGGCGCGTGGTTCGTCGAGGTTGACAGTCTTCAGGGCCTTCTCAGGTCCTTCCACCGTCGTCGCCTTTTCCCTCTCGTCTGCCTCGACGTCGTGCAGTGCACAGAACGTCGCCATCAGGATAGTGGCCTCATCCTTATTATCGGCTTGCGCTAGATGAGCCTGAGCCTTCTTTTCCTGCTTGCGGTTTGGGCACTCCCGTGCTCAATGGCCCATCTTCTCGCAGCGCCGACAGGCGTTAGGGTCGACCTGCTTCTTCGTCTCCGAAGAAGCCCTGCCGTGACGGTTGCCATCGCCACCGCGGCTGGAGGAGGCTATCTTCTCGGAGTTCCTCTGAGCAGCCCATTCCTCTTCCATCAGTAGGGGTTTCCCGCTGTCCTTCGTTGCTATCGCCTGCTCCAGGCGTTCGTCCACCACCCACAGACGGCCTGTCACATCCTCAATGGTGAGGGTGGATAAGTCCAGCATCGTCTCTATGGAGAGAGCGATCTAGATGTACTTTGCCGGCACGGAGTGGAAGTACTTGGAGACTGCCTCCTCTTCGTCGATGGTGACGCCATGGCTCTTCAGCTTGTTGATGAGCGTTTGTAGGCGGAGGGAGAAGTCTTCCACCATTTCACCATCCTTGAACTTGAGGTTGGCGTACTCCTGTTTCAGAAGCTGCTCGGCCGTCGCCTTCTTTGCGCGGTCGGAATCGACGCGCATCGCCGCAATAGCCTCCCACGCCTCCTTAGCCGAGCTCTTCGCCCCCAACGGCTCCCTATACTCCGCCGGTACAGCAGCGAGGATAGCCTCCAACGCTGACATGTCTTCTTCTTCATTTTCGGTGTCCTTGTCAACAGCATTCCAGAGCCGTCGGGGTCTGAGCTTGACCTTCATGGTCACCGACCACTCCATAGTTGGTGCGAGTCAGCGTCGGCCAACTGGTGCCGCTGACCTCCCGCACCGTGCGAACAACGACCTCCGGTCGTGGCTGGGCAGCTACAGCAGTGCCACTGCTGTCGCTCATCTCCGAACCGCCCGTCATCGCCAGCGGTTAGTCTGACGACGACGCTTGTACGGCTCTGATACCACTTGTTGGCCCACAGGATCACCGGCTCAAGTGAGTGAACCACTCACCAGTCTTGCCGAGCACCCGCTAGTGTTGCCGAGCACCCACTAACCGTGCCGACCACGAACGAGCGTTGTCCGTCCCCACGCACTATGGCTAGAGCTTGAAGAAGAAGGAAGAACATAGCATACACACACAGTACAAGACACCAGCGTTGGCCGAAGCCCTGTATGGAAGATGGCAAATTTGAACTCTCTTTACTGAGTTGCCGTGTATGTTTATTTATACAACTCTATCCATCTAGTCCTAATACAGCGTACATGCTGTAATAGTAACTAGATAACATACAGGGCTGACTCTGCGTCGGCCTTTGCATGTGGCTATAGTGCTGCAGGTGAGCCGTGCGGCGCCTGCACCTGCAGTGGCTACAGTATCACAGCAGGGGGCCTTTCGGCGCCGCCTTCCCTCGCTGTGTTCACACAAGATAGCAGTAGATTATCTAACACTATGCCTATTGTGAAGAAATTTACTGAATGTATGGTCCTCGATTTGACAGATATGATTCATCAAAGGCATTCACTCAAAATGTTGAACTAACGGATCCCATTATTTCACGTTTTGATGTTCTATGTGTGGTTAAGGTTTGTATCTAATCTTCATGTGTGATATATTTGCCCAGTGTTTGGTTGTCAATCAGTACTGAACTTTTAATTTTGAAATACAGGATATTCTCGATCCATTTACAGATGAAATGCTTGCAAGGTTTGTTGTAGATAGCCATGCCAGATCCCAACCGAAGGGCACTAACCACATAGCCATGCCAGATCCCAACCAAAGGGCGCTAACCTTGAAGATATGGTTGCATCTGACATGGATGCTGATTCATTGGCCGCTGCAAGACGAGCTGACCCAGATGTATGTATTCTTGCTATTTCAACTGAAAAGCTTTTCCTCTATTCTGTGGTTCTAAAAGAATGTTATGTCGTCAGGTCCTTTCTCAAGACATGCTGAAAAAGTACATAACTTATGCTAAGTTGAATGTATTTCCCAAAATACATGATGCTGACCTTGACAAGATTAGCCATGTTTATGCTGAGCTTCGACGTGAGTCCTCTGTAAGTTCTCATTCTTTTGGAGTCTTATATAGGGCTTCACATGAACTATATTTTGTAACTAATGCATTTGAAAAGCAGAAAGTAAATGGAGTCTTATATAGGGCTTCATATGAGCTATATTTTGTAAGTGATACATTTGAAAAAGAGAAAGTAAAGTAGCTTCTAACTGTTTTTGCAGCATGGTCAAGGGGTCCCAATTGCAGTAAGGCATATAGAATCAATTATCTGAATGTCAGAGGCACATGCAAGGATGCATTTACAGAGCTATGTGTCCCAGGAAGATGTGGACATGGCAATCCGTGTCTTGCTTGACTCTTTCATTTCAACTCAGAAATTTGGCATACAGAAAGCACTTCAAAAGGTAAATTTTCCAAAGGTTCCACTGTTAGATGGCTATTATATATCCAATGCCACAAAGTATTGTATTTGATTATCCACTTAAAAATGCCAGTTCTGTTAGTAAAAATGACATTGCTTATACATTCTTATTGCACATTGTGCTGATATTGTGAATTCAGTCTTGTGACTCTTTTAGTAGTTAACCTGGATTCTGCAAACATAAACACAAATTTCTGCTCTCAGAATTTCAGGAAATACATGACATTTAAGAAGGATTACACCGAGCTGCTTCTGCTGCTCCTGCACACACTGGTCAAGGATACGCTTCACTTTGAGGAAATTGTGTCAGGATCAACCGCACGCCTCACTCACGTCGAGGTCAAAGTGGAGGACCTGAAGAACAAGGTAACCCTTTGTGCATGCTTCCATGGCTATCCCAGCTGTGCACCCACCGCAACATCTGGATTCTGACTTGGTGCATCTGTTGTTTCAGGCCCAAGAGTATGAGATCTATGACCTGAAGCCGTTCTTCTCCAGTGCGCACTTCAGGGACAACACAGCTTCGTCCTGGATGAAGGGCGTGGGATCATCAGGCATCCGCTGGTAGCACAATGAGGGACGAGCCTTCATCAGTGACGGCTCAGGGATGAACGTATTGACAGTGTCTGTGTTATCAGGATATTGAGACTGGTCGTCTGGCATATATATGCTTTGCCGACATTCAAAGACAAGTTTATTGTGTTAACATTCTGATTCTCAAACATTGTGAAGAGTGTTCCAACATTTGAACTTTGTAACCTACTATCTCATCATTGTGTTCAGATTAATGTTGCTCCACTATTGAGATGCTTTTTTGTTTTTTTGAGGGTATTTATGCGACGAAGTTAGTATTGGAAAAACGGAAATGGTCCAGTGACACTTTTTCAGAGGTGGAATTCTTAATCCACTCATACTGCTTCAATGTTAAACTTAGCATGACCCTCCAAAGTATAGTAGAGCCAATAAACAATTCTCGTACCAAAACTTTTTTCATGACCCAAGATCCAGCGTCCCGGTATCTTACTCTACAGCATCCAACTAATTCCGTGAAGGAATGGCACAGTTGTATTGTCAGTCCTTTGTCAAAAAATAGTAAAAATTGTAAACACTATGTACATGAATATTTTATTGTTAATTGTTTGTAAATGCGCCATTGTTTCCTTTCAGGCCAAAGCAAAGACCATACTTTTCCGACTAACGAATATCAAGTTATTTCCAGAATGGAAAAAGTCTATTTAACCCCCCACCTTTCATACTTGGTCTACTTCACCCCCAACTATGAAACCGTCTGTTTTACCCCCTGAACTTTCTAAAACGGTCTGTTTTACCCCTTGGGCGGTTTTCAGCGGCGCTTTCCTACAGTAACGTCGGTTCTGCTGCGGTGTATTTGCTACAGTGATTCGCCGTGGATTCCACGCTCCCGCAGCGGCCTGAATTATCATATCCTGCTGAAGAGATTCGCCGTGGAGATGACCGCGTTGCCAGACAGCGCGAGGAAGGCCAGGAACGAGAACAGCACCGCGACGTTGATCTTGTCGTTGAACCGGTCCTTGCCGAACCGCGACACCCACAGGTGGTGGCGGGACGCGGCCGCCGACGACGCCGACATGAGGAGGTACGCCAACACCTGCAGCGAGACCGGCCAACTCATCAGCCACCTCGCGCGATGAACGAACTCAACCTGTTCTCGCAAATCAGTAGATCACCAATGGCTTTGATGAATATAGTTATACAAAGAATGCCCTTGCCATGCTTGCCTGGTCGAGGAAGAGGGCGATGCGGTAGCACGAGGTGGTCTGGAGCCTCGGCGAGGCCGGACGGCGGGTCTCGACAAATGCTTGCGCGATCGAGTAGAAACAGACTATCACGTTCACTCCGACGGTGTACCTGCAGGGGAAAAAAATATAAGCCGATAGAATTCGAAATTTCTGAGATATCCCGTTTACTGGCTGGGACCGAATTTTTTCCTCTATCGTCCGAAATTTTCATATTTTTAAAATTTTGTCATCCAAATAGACGCCAAAGCCCACCCAATACTCTAACCTTAATCCATGTTTCATATTGACTGCTAATGCATCAGCATTACTGCAGAGGATCCACATCACTCTCTCGTGTCTCTCTTTCTATTAAAGCAATGACTCCCACTTATACCCGTGACAATTATGTGAGTTGGAATAGTAAAAGCCCATTGACACTCTTTAGGGCTCCTCAGTCGGTGAAGATAAACGGTGATGGAGCTTACGGTCACGGTGCTGGAACTGGAAGAGCGTCATCGATATAGATGAGGTGGGGAAGCCATTGATCTATGTGAGAATAAGAATACTGTGTAATTGGATAAATTGTATATATCGAGCCGTAGTTTGTTTATATAGAGTATATGGTGCTAGGATCTTAAGCAATCCTAGAGACACGATGGAAAAACTATCATAGGGATAAGATTGAAAGTAACCCTGCCCTACCATAATAGCCAGATTATTTCAAATTATTGCCATGTATTCTAACATCCCTCGCATGCAGTCATAGCATGAGCAAAGTGGATGCTAAGAGTGAAGAACAGACCTATGATTGCCTCAAGATGATGATGATAGCCCTTTAATGCTGATGTAGCTGAGGGCGAGGTGGACATGGTCGTAGCCGTGGAGGAGGGTGCAATTCCACTATTCCAAAATCATCTTGGTGAGCAGATGGATACATAAAAATCAGCTTTGTCTGGCCAAAGAACTCAATGGATGACGAGTCGATCACACGATGGTGAGGGCGATGAGCACGCGGACGTATGAAAGAGCATAGCCTGCATTAGCTCAACTATGACATCTGTGGTGGCAGCATCCCAACGGATGGCAGACGGTGCTAGCTGACTCGGACCATTAGCAGGCGTGACCATGAGGATCAGACATGAGGGTGCCATTGACGGATATGCGATGACGATGTAGATGCCTTGACCCCTAGCCGGCGTTGTAGTCTAGGAGGGTGCAACGACAACTAATCCTCGGGAGGATTGACATTCGGACCTCGACGGACGGCTAGGCAACGCAACCCCGATGAGGGATCGAGGAAAAAGAGAGAGAAAATTAAACCCGATCTAAAGATGACGGGGAAAACTCTAATAGCCGATAAAGATCGGTGACTCAACTAAACTACGGGTTGTTGGGTAAGCTGTGTAGGCAGCTCAGGAATGAACTAAACTATATACCATGTGTGAGAATATGAACACTACGTAATTGGAAGAATTGTATTGAGCCTCGTGGATTGTTTATACAGAGACATGGTGCTTGGATAAGATGGAAATTATCATTCCTAGAGATAAGACTGAAAGTAATCCTACCCTACTCTTATTTCAGATTGCTGCCATATACATGGTGCTTGGATAAGATGGAAACATCAGCACGACAGTTTGCTGTCCACAAGAATGTAATTTCCCTGCTCTTATCTTAGGCCTGTTTGGATCCCTCTAGTTTCTTAAAACTGGATTCTAGAGATTAGTTGCTAAAAACTGGTTTCTCAAAGAAAACTAGGTGGTGGAGAGTGGTTTCTTGAAACTGGAAACCTGTTTTTTAGTAGGTAATGACCCCCTTGTCCATCATTTATTTTTAATTAAGGCTTTTTCCTTGCAGGTTTATTTGGCGCCAAGCGCTCCATGTTTTCTGTTGGCTCCTTCTCTGCCTGCAGGCGGCTGCTAAGGTTGTGGAGGGCGGGGATAGGTGTGCAGGGCGATGTCGGGGGATTTTAACGGGCGCAGCACTGTTAGGGGGAAAAAAACGTCGACCGAGTGAAATAAAAATGAGGAGCCGATGGCATAAATGACTATAATTACCCAAAACTAACCAAGTGTAGTGGGTCTTTTACCACATAAAAACTGGGAGTAGGTGGTTGGCCCAGATTCTTGGTTTCTTAAAAACTAAAAACTGGTTTCTAGAAATCAAGCCATTTCAGTTTCTATAAACTGGTTTTTAAGAAACTAGAGGATCCAAACAGTGCCTTACTTGGAAAAAAAAATTAATATAGACCTCTAGCACCTTATAAGCAAGGAATAAATCTATAAGTAATAAATGGTACTAACACAGAACACCAAACCTTCGAACATATCCAATAATCCGAATTAGGAAGATGATAACAGAAAGAACAATAAAAAGGAAAAGTAATAATCAAAAGAAAAAGAAAAAGAAAAAGAAAAAGAAAAAGAAAAAGTGGTCACTTACCTGTACGGCTCGTAGCGGCCGTAGTAGTCACTGGCCCATCCGGACGTCCTTGCGCTGGCCATGATCGAGAAGGCCAACAGGCTGAGCACCGCCGTGAGCAGACGCAGCACCACTGACGCCGTCCTCCTCACCTCGGCTGGGCTCAGTGGCGCCTGCGGCTCCGGCTCTTCCGCCATCTCTTCATCAGCGGCGGACGGCAGGGGTGTCTCGTGGGGCTGCTGGACCTGCTTGCGGTACTGCTTGACGCGTTGCGTGTCGTAGGGTCCGGCAGCCTCGTCGCCTTTCTCGGTGGAGCGCCGGCGGCCGTGGCAAGCTTCCGAAGCAATGGCGTAGGGGCGGCCGTGCTGTGTGTACAGCTGCTTCGTCTTGAAGAGCGTCAACAGCTTCATGAGCTCATTCTGGAGCTCTTCCAGTATCGGATCGAATAGCCTCTTCCGCGCCTCCACCAGTTTGTTCAGCGCCGCCGCCAGTACGTTCCACGCCTCCTCCATTCTGTCATTCTCGGCCTTCTCCACCGCTTGTCTGATCGCGATCACGTGCTGCTGCCGGATGACCTCGGTCTCCACCGGCCGCGGCGCGCCGTCAGCTGCCGTGGCGGCCACTTTCCGGCTGCGTTTTATGGTGATCTTCTCGGGATTGGAGGTGACCTGCTGCCCCTGAGCGGTTCTGAACCTGTATTGGACCTCCGCGACGGTGGCGCGATACGGCCGGAAGCCGGTGCGGTCGCTGAGCGCGAGCTCGACGACGACGCTTCGCGCCTCCTCGCTGGAGAGGGTGCCGAACCTGACGGTGACGGGCAAGGAGCCGGGAGGGTCCTTTGGGTCCTTCGGGTAGGTCCCGGCGTACACGTTCTCGATGGTTGCCTCGCCGGGGAACGGCGTGACGGTGAGCTCGAGGTCCTGGGCGATGATGGTGACGAGGCCGGCCAGGATCCGGGAGAAGGCCTCGGCGAGCTTGGCGGGGTCGTTGCTGTCGGCGACGTAGTTGTACACACCGCCCAGGCTCTTCTCCGCGACCGCGCCCAGCAGCTTGGAGTCGTGGCCGTCGCCAAAGCCGAAGGTGTGGACGGGCACGTTGCCTGGCTCGACACTCCTCGCGTTGGTGCCGATGTCCTCATCACCGTCGGACAAGAGCATGATGTTGGCGGCGCGGCCGGTGGTGTACTTGCGGCCCCCAACGACGGTGACGGCTTCCCTGAGGCCCGCCTCGATATTGGTCGATCCACCGTCCAGGAGGCCGCTGACGATGGCTTCGAGTTCGGCGCGGCCGGCCTCGGTGACACAGCACAGCTGGCAGAGCCGTTTGACATTGCCGTGGAACTGGACGATGCACAGGCGGTCGCGGTCAGTGAGCTTGCGGATGATGAAGCTGAGGGCTTTCTTGGCGTTTTCCAGTTTGTTACCCCCCATGCTGCCGCTGGTGTCAATGACTGCGACAAGGTCCAGTGGTGCCCTGGTGGCGGCGGAGGAGACGCCGTTGAGCTCTAGCAGCACCTTCTGGTCGTTGGGGGCCAGGGGTGCGTCGGAGTTGTGGTCCTTGGTGAGCCGCACTGCCTGCATCGGCCTCGCTGGCCCAGGCTTTGACGGAGGAGGCTCCTCCTCGTCGTCGTACGGCATTTTTGTTTGTTGGGTTTTAATCAGAATCAAACGCACGCTATCTTTCTGGGGAAGAACACAATGTGCAATGGCAATTGCACGCGTTCATTGAGCATGGCACAACTTCAAACTCCTTCCTTTGTTTCTTCCTTTCTTCTAGCCCCTTTTATAGGCTGTTTGCACGTCGGCCGTACGTCTAGGGTGGCCTCGTGATGACTTACTACAGATTCCACACGGCCGCTGCCGGCAACAACAGATACTCGTTGCACGGGTGCATATCATGAAAACCAACAAATAGAAGGAAATTAGAAAACTCCACCCAAAAACATACTTCGAGCTTTCAAAAAAAGGAAATTGCTATCCAACAAAAAAAAACAAAAGGCAAAGTCCGTGAGATTTTTGATTTTGGACTTTTACCTCTTTAGCTCATCGTACTGATGATGCGTGTCCAAGGAAGAAGAAATGAACTGCGAGCATCTGCTTTCTTCATTGCTAGTAGAGGACAATGTCTGCCCATCTTTGTTTCTTCTCAACTTTGCTTGCTCCCTGATTTTCCACTTTATTCGAGTTTTTTGTGGAAAGGTTTGTGCTAGGCTTGTTTGACAGGGAAAGGAACGAATTGGTTCACACGACAAGAACAATCAACTGGGAATCTTGCCCTGCTAATTAAAACTTGTGACCGGATCAACTGGTGCCAGTGGTCCTTTTCCTTGTACGAGATTAATTTGCTAATTCTTACACCTTTTTATATTAAAATGTTCAACAAGCATTCAGTGGCTCTAATATCTCGGATCAAATTGCAAACAAAAATATAAAAGTACCGTCACTAGCAGATGACCTGCAAAATCAGCCAGTGTTTCTCTGACATACAGAGCACTAGTACTATATAAGCCTCTGAAAAATCATGTGAGGCGTGATATATAGACCATGGTGAGGCGTGTTAATTCTAGGCAGCCAGTTATGCAGCACACGAGTGCTGAAGACGTCGAACATGTGTAGGTACAATGGATTTCATGCTAAGAAGAAGGTGTAGACGACGCTTCTCTCTCTCTCTCTCTCTCTAGGGATGATCAGGTTGTGGCGACGGAATAGTCGCCTGAACGGTCAAGCGTGTTCAAGGAAGAAGAAATGAACTGCGAGCATCTGCTTTCTTCATTGCTAGTAGAGGACAATGTCTGCCCATCTTTGTTTCTTCTCAACTTTGCTTGCTCCCTGATTTTCCACTTTATTCGAGTTTTTTGTGGAAAGGTTTGTGCTAGGCTTGTTTGACAGAGAAAAGGAACGAATTGGTTCACACAACAAGAACAAGTCGCCTGAACGGAATAGTCGCCTGAACGGTCAAGGTATCCCAAGCAAGGCACAGACCTATACTGATTGGAGGCCTTTTGGAAATCCCAGTACGGTAGACATATGTTTGACGACTCAGACCGCATGAGAAACTAAGCGAAAGACCCACAAGTAAAGTATTTGAATTTTGAAATGGCGCGTAGCTATCAAAGCTAGAAGGTTTATTCCATCTTTAGTTGATACCTACACAAGTACAGCGAAGCTTTGTACTGGCGTTCCCAAACCCATTTTCACTGGCGTTTCAGGCAAGCCACTGTGAAAGGCCAATGAAAATCACAAACTTCGTAGGCGTCTTAACTGTCTTTTTGAGATCCGCTAGTGATTCGCTTAAGTCAACCGCTAGTGTAAAATATATTTACACTGTCGGTTCACCTAAGCACTAAACTGGCGGTTCACTTAAGCCAACCGCTAGGGTAAAGTAGATTTACACTGGCGGTTCACCTAAGCAATCCGCCAGTGTAAAGGCATTTACATAGGCGGTTGGTTTAGGAAAACCGCCAGTGTCAATCTATTTCCACAGGCAGACTATGTAAAATAGTTGCATCTAGAAATTGGTTTCTAGAGGCGGTTTAGTAGCATAAACCACCAGTGAATTGTTTTTAAAAATTTAAAATTTCCTACCATATATTTTCTGCCAGAGGAGGCAATTATATTTAAAAATTTAAATGAACCCAAATATACATCACAGGCAATTATATTTTCATGCATGACAAAAACAATATCTACTTCATTCTACCATAGTCATCAACCCACAGAGGATCGTTCCAACTGGTTGCTTGTGGCACTATATAACAATTGGCAAGTGGTTATTTAGTTGCTACATATACATATATACTAGACATGTATTATATTTACCGGAAAGTTGATCCATACAGACATCTGTTTTCCTTGTCGTTTTAAATCGTATTTTCCACCCATGAACTTATACCACCTGTATGCCCTGCAGAGCTCGAATAAAATCACCAAGTTATTTCCAAACTCTCATCGATAATATAGAAATGTTGAAAAGTACGCATGCAAATCTCGACTTACTGTTGTATAATTCCCAAGAATTTTTCATACGTGCTCTTCAGGTAATCAGGGGAGTCAAGGACCAACATCCTTCCATCTCTGGGATAAATCTGTATACAAATCCAATGGTCCCTGCACGAATTTAATTAATGCATATGTTGAGACAGTAATTTTGTAAATCGAAATTATAAAGGGAGTAAAGGACCAACATACTGGAAGTTGTACGGGGCAACTACGCATTCCCTGTCTTAAAATTCAAGAAATGTGTTTCCTATGTAGGTGGCCACTTCAAGTTCCTTGTCTTGTTGCTTCTTCGCTTTAATACTCACAATTTCCTCATCGGTCTTGCCCTGAAGGTCATCGTGACTAGGTCCCATAATCACCGTGTGCTCGTCCTCACATATTCTCATCGGGTTGAGATACCCAACCCTTTTCTTCTGCTGAGCATGCGGATCTTCACCAAACCGCATCTTCTGCTCTGCATGTTGCATTCTGTAAAGCGCATGTGCATGTCAGAGATTTCATGGCCTAACCATATATTAATAATAACACATAATTGTGTACAAGTGACACTAATAGGCACTACACCGCCACGAGCTGGACGTCGAGTCTTCTGAGGCAAAACATCAATTGAATGTCCTCGAAGTCAATGACAACCTTACTTGGGCCACTAAGAAAAGCATTTTCTGGTACAATTGCGCTGAAGGCATTGATACCAACCGAAGATGCTCTCATATTCCAGTCATGCAACCTCTTCATTAAAGGTGCAACGTATGGAGTTCATGAAATGGGAGTAGAGGCCTGCCCAACACATAATGATCGGGGGCATTTTCGTAATCCTCTTTCGTTGGCTTTCGTATGATCGTCTTCGAGTAGCTAGATTTCTTGACACCTTTTTCACTACTGGTATGTGTCTCTGTTCTCTTTGAAAGTCCGGACATCCACTTCTTCATGGTCACCGATGGTATCTTCTCGTAGGTCATAACCATTTTTGGCACAATATGATCTTTCCCTCTAGCTTCAGGGCCTTTAGGTTCCGAGGCATCTTTCTTCTTGCTCGAGGACGGTGGATTCTTGGTTGGCGATGGTGGTGGGTTAGGTACAGGCTCTGAGAGGCGGCGAGGCTAAATGATGGTGGTGGGTTAGGTTCTGGTGCTTCTTGCCTCTCGGCCGAGGTTGGTGCGTTCTGAGATGGTGATGGTGCGTTTAGAGATGGTGGGTTAGGTTCATGCTCTTTAGGTTCCGACGCAGCCTGCCTCTCGGTTGAGGTTGGTGGCGAGGCTAGATGCGGCAACCCTCCTTCGGCCTCTCCGAGAAATGGCATCGATGGAATAGGATCATTCTACCTAATGTCTCGTCGAGGCCATAGGATGAACTCGTTGATATCTTGTCCGAGTTTCTCGACACCCTCTGGAGTGGGGATGTCTATCAAGTCGTCCCTATGTCCTTGCATGATTGTCAACACTTCTACCCTAGCGTACACATCTAGAATAGTACGATTATGAAACTTGCGACCAAGGATTGCCAAACCGGTGGCAACTTGTATTGTACGAACATTGGTGATACCGTACGATATAATTAGGGAGCAAGTTGACGGTGCGATGATGTCATCAACTGCATAGTGCTCCCTATTTGCCGTAGATCCGATACTGCTCGGAACGGTTGGAGAATCCAAGGGTTGTCTGATGACTATCTGCATATGTGCCGGTCGTGTGATCATCTGTGGCGGCTGTGTGATCATCTGTTGATTTGACATTACACTCACCCATTGTTGCATCATGTCAGGATCAGGATTGGCCATTAATTCGACCATCATTTGTTTGAAGTCTTTCTTAGCCTCCTCCTTACAATATTCTCTCATAGCTTCCTTGTATCGGTCGCGTTTTCTGTACATGTCGACATCCTCAAGGAATCCTTCTTTCCAGCCCAACCACGACGAGATGCCTCGCACACGACCAGGGTGCTTTGGGTTACCTAGACCAAGACTAAGGACATCCCTCTTCCTTGCTAGCTTGAAAGGGTGCTCTGGGTTACCTAGACCAAGACTAAGGACGTCCCTCTTCCTTGCTAGCTTGAATTATCCTTCCTTCTCCTTAGCTGCCACGTCCAAAATGTTCTTGGCTGCTTTGTCAGTCATTGGATCTGGCCATGACAAACCCGTATCACTTTCTTGTGGTTTTCGAGCACTAAGCCAGTTCAAGCTCCTTTCGTCAAGGTAATCAAACAGCACCGGTAACCCTACCACCTTCCTTGTAGCTTCTTATGCCCTCTATTTTCGGAATCTGTCGCTTGTAACCACCCGTGCCAAGGCGGTGGTGGTACTTGTTCTTCTTTGCAAGTTCAGAATTGGCTTCACTCTTAGATAAGAAATCTTCTAATGTCTTCTGCTCAACAAAGGCCTTCCACTGAGCTTCTGTAATTTTCTTGTACGTCTTCGTTGCATCCAACCCTTTCTTCACAAACTTGGTATTCAGTTCAAACCTGTAACACCCTGTGTTTTGCGTCATGTTAAAATTCACTAAAAAAATGAACTTTTTAAAACTTTACTACAAATTAAAACATGAAGTAGTCTATTCTCTACAAAACCCTTTCAGAAAACCCTTTTCCAAAATCCTTGCATCAAAAATACACCATATGCATTTATGCTTGGAATGTTTGATTGATTGCGTGATTGCTTTCCTAGAATTTATTTGGCACCAAATAATTTACCTTGGCACATCTTTTCCAAATCTCCTTGGGAAAACCATCCTTGACCCTCCCCTTGAATTACCAAAACCCTCCACCATTCAAACCTCATTGAAATTCAAATTCAAATCAATTCAATTGGCTTGGATATAAATCTAGGAAAAAGGAAAAGGTTTTCATAAATGGGAAATGACCCTCGGGCTCAATCCTCTCTCTCCCTCTTCTGGCCCGCGGCCATCGGCCTAGCCCGCATGCGCCCTCTTTCTCCTCTCCTCCCGCTTGGGCCGCCGCTAGCCTGAGCCCGCGAGCGCGCCTCCTTTACCTCCTCCTCTCTCCCGCATGGGCCGGCCTAGCAGCTCGCCCCAGCTCCAGCACAGGCCGTGTCGTTCCCTCCTCTCGACCCGCTGACGCCGCAGCCCTATCTGTCGGAGTCGTCGTCTACCCGACGACGACGACGCAACTACTGCGTCGCCATACCCGCCGCCATGGCTACGCCACCACCTCGTCCTGGCACTCGAGTGGATAAGGATCGAGGACCTTGCCGTGGACCCCATGAAGCTTCGCGACGCCTTATCCCCTCCTCTCCTTGACATGCGGTGGTGCCAGAGTGACTAGCCGTTGTCGCTGTCATGGCCGTACTCCGGTCCCCGCTCCCTTCCCGACCAAGTCCAGATAAGCACGAGGAGCAGCAGTGGGCCAGCTCATCGCCAGGTGACAATGGAGCACGTGTGCATAGAGAAAAGATCTGAGGGCTACGAAAATATCTGCCACCGGTGAACCGACATCGCCGGCCTATAAATAGGCCCGACCGGCGAGCCCCGGCTTCAACCACCACGGCAGAGAGCTCCGCCTAGGTCTAGAACATGCCATCTCCCCCTCCTTTTGCCTTCTTACTTCTTCCCCTGAGCACTAGCTCATTTCTCCCAAATCCGGGCGCTGCGTCCGCCATGAGAGCAAGCTCCGGGCTCTCCCTCTCTAGTCCACCATAGGCCAATAGGGTTAGTAGATGAGCTCCTTGACCTCTCCTCTACCTCCTCCGCCTTCTCTAGTCCGCTCTCCCCCTCTGTGTCGCCTTGACCGACGGGAGCCGCCTGCCGCTGAGCCGCCATCGCTTGCGCTCGTCACCGGCAAGGCGCGGCCAAGCAAGGCAACCCCGGCTACGCGATCACTGAAGCACAATGACCATACGCCAGCTCTCCTCGGTCGAAAGAACGCCCCGCAAGAGCGTCTACTCGTCACCGCGCCGCCGTAATCACTCCGGCGAGCCGCTACCACTACCATGAGCACCCACTGTTGCCGAGGACTCCCCCAACCACTGCGGGATCACATCCCGAGCACTGACCACTGCGTAGTGTCGAGCCCCGACAGCCGACACCGCTGGTGCAATCAACTCCGCCGAGCCGAGCCGCCGGGCTTTGTCCTCGCCACCATGTGGATGTCGCCGTCCCGTCGTCGTCTCCTTTCGTCATCCCCCTCCCTCTGTTATGTGGGCCTGCGCCGAACGCCGTCACCACCCGTTTCAGCGTGGGGACGAGAGATGGCCCACGCGTCAGTGGCGCGTGACGCCGACGCCCTGGACCCACGTGGCAGCCATCGCAACCCCTCTCCTCTCTCCCCTTCCCTCTGTGGACTTGGTCCACATAAACTCCGAGAGAGAGAGATACGAGCCCACGTCACAGTGAGGACCCGGCACATGGCACAGTGCCGGTAGGCCGAGCCCACCAACGCTGACCCACGCGTCAGCCACTGACCAGCAGAGAAAATGCTGGGTACACCCCGGAAGTGTACATAGAGAGGTGAAAAACCACTTTCCATGCATAGAAAAATTCCTAGAAAATTCCTAAATAAACTTGGTACAATCCAAAACCTACCCAAGCTATTTACATCCCTTTTGCATCATTTTGATTTCTAGAAATATTTTCCAAAGCATATTCCAAATACCTTTTCCTATTAAATCTTGGATAAATCATATATCCTTCATCTTAAATCCAAATCACTTGATTCTTCCACCAAAAATCTTCTAAAATCAAGCTCTATTTATTCATATCCTTCATCCTATTATTTGGTGCCCATTTAAATTCTAGTTTGTTTAATTTCCTTCTCCCTATTTAATTTAACATTAACCATCGATGTATATTTGCATAAATATAAACTCTACACATACTTCAATATACCTACATAAAATAATATGGTAAATACATACCTAGATATACCCCACGTATAGAATACATAGACACACGGGTGTACACATAGGTATGGCTAACCCTAATTTCCGCCTAACCCGAATAAACCTAGGCATATACATATACATGTGCATATGCCACTAACCCTAGCTATAGCCTATACCATCCTAAGCCTACCCTCCGCTTAGCCGATATAGGAACCCACCTAATTAACCCCACCAAACCCTGGTGGACCCGTAGAAGTCAGACGGGTCAAATATGATGACCTAGTCAGACTTTCTCTTCAGGTTCACATAATAGTGAAACATAATAATGTGGTCTGGTTTTTCACTAGGCAACCTAGCCACCCCGACATAACCACCACTAAGTCACTCATGATGACTTGGCCAACTCTCCCCTTTTAGGTTCACATAATAGTGAACCCTAATAATGTGGTCTGGTTTTCCATCAGACGACCATCCACCCTTAACATAAAAACCAAAAAGCCACATCTTGATAAATGAAATCTCTTCCTCTAACTCTTACTTCAAATTGATATAGTAATGATAGTCTTCGAAGTAAACCTACCATCAGTCAGGACCCACCCACATAGGACCATTCCTTCCTAAATTTGTTTGATTATGCATGTGTTGATTTCCTTGCTTGGTGTTTTCCTTGCTTGTCGACGCTAGACTGCGTAGGATAGAAGACGTGGAGAGAACCCGATGGACCCCAGAAGCACAGCTACATGATGACAAAAGAGCGAGAAGATTAGGAATCAGGATGACAACCATGACCCGTTCGAGGAGGTGAAGTTTGTATCCCTATTCGTTTCACCTAAGCTTTCTTCTTGTCCTTATGAAACTGAACGTCCATCATCACCCTCGCTCGAACTTAAGCCTTGTCCCTCTGGTCATCAAAATGTTGTTCTCGATAATGGTCGGGATTCAATCGATTTATTTTTTGAGAAAGAAAACTTTTGTGCCATGGACAATCCTTTAGCACCCACTCTGGAGACCAAGAAGGATACCACTTATGAGCATGAAAGCTTCACTTTAGAAACCCCTCAAGATTCATGCTCACTTTTGGAGTCTCCAGAGTTAGTTTCGTTTATGACCACGTGCTACTACGAGGATCCCAACCATTTCTTGATCCTTGTTTTCAAACTTTTTAGAAGAATGGTTGTGGATGCCTTCATTTATCATAAATATTACAAATCCTATAGTAGCACTGTGGCACTAACTTTATAGCTTGAATGATAATGCTAAATGCTTGGTGGTGAAGCTGGGAACTACACCGCCATTGATAGCTACAAGATGTAGTTCCCGCGGTCAAGCTTATGACCATAAACTAAGCACTACCGGGAGATACCCTGGATTATCTTTAAAAAATGTTCACCAACTCCCTAACTCATATTTATCTCCATGAGAATATAACTTGATCATGCAAGCTCTTACTTACTTTGTTTATGTCTGATGCTCTGGTTTGGATGTATTCACTCAAGATACATCCATAGGCTTTTTAAATTAAGCATGGTGCTTAGGTTGAAATAGCCTTGTTTAATCAAAATTAGACATGGTGCTTAATCTTGGTTAATGAACTTTGAGTTACTATTTTCATAAACAATGGAAGTAATCTAGAATGGAGATGAATCAAGGCTAGGATTATTTTGCAAACTTTACTTTAGTCTTGCTTAAGTTATTCTCAAAGATAAAAAAGTTGGGTGGACACTTAAAAAATATAAATATATATATATATATATATAATAATTATAATAAAATTTAGGCTCCCTAGTATTTCAGCTGGTAGAGCCCTTGTTGTTTCCATCTTTGTTTCTTTTTGTTGAATAAAAGAGGTACAAGAATGAGTGTGGGGGAGATCTATCAAGCACAACAAACACACATTCGAGATCTCTCACCAACATGTTGCACAACATCGGATAATCCAACATGCAGAAGGACAGGACAGATAGATTCATAGAGGATTGGCTGAATCTCTGGTTTAGCCAAACCGCCTATGATCCCCATCAGATCCTTCTTCCTCTACAACGATGGTTTGTGCAACACATCCCTCAACTCCCTAAATTCTTGAGTTTAAACAAACATAATCTTGATCGCTAAAATTAAACTCAACGAACCAACTATGCCTCTATGCAATTTTATACACAACACTTCATTCAAAATTCCAAAAGGTGACATGACCATAACATTTTTAAGATAGAAGCTTGCATAATGTTTGTTCCATATACATACACTTATACTTGTGGAAAAATATTCTAATAGGACAATCATGTTGACTAAGTTGTTATGAGGTGCGATATAGTTCTGACTTAGAAATCCTATTGTTTCTATTTGAAGTACTTGGAGAATTTGTTTTGATAGAAATGTTATAAAACCATAGAGTCACATACTCCTCAATTGGTGAGCAATCCCTGTCAAAGCCAAATATGACATCTCCCAAATTTAAGATCACGTACACTCCACATACACATGCTGCTCCTACACTGGGAGTACGCAAAAACATGCTTTCATTCAGATCCACCAAAAATTCTGCTCCTACACTAGGGGTAGACAAAAATATGTTTGTTAAATAAATACTCCATGTTCTAAAAGATAATGATCTCTCTCTAAATATGTGGTTTATAAAAAGAGACATGGGCTATGAGAAAGTTTAAAAAAATATGGACACATGAAGGTCCATGTACAAAAAGAAAAAAATGATGAGCACATGAAGGCTCATGTATTGAAAAAAGAGAGGAAGAAAGATAGCCATGTTTCAGAATGATAAGTAATAGAGAGAGATCATATCTACAAAAGGAGTATATGCATACCATTTTTCGCACACATACACACTTGATCTAAGAGTATGGCACTTCTCTCCTTGGATCCTTGATTTGACTTTACAACATATGCGATACAAGTATGCTATCTTGTTTATCCCTACCTAAAGCTCTACACAAACCTTTTTAGAAGTAGGAGAAAACAAAAGAAGGCAAAACATTGATATGCCTTGGTGAGGATTTATACACCATTGAGTGATTTGAGAGTGCCATTTGAGGAGTATAAAGTGAACTATGCTTTTCTTAAGAAAAACTTTCAAAACTCCAAGTTACAAAGATGAGAAACTGGGAAGATGACTTTGTTTCGAGAACTGTTCCACTTCTCAACAACCCAAGGAAACATGTTAGCTAACGCCATAAATCCCACTTGTGTAAAGAATGTGTTGGAATAACTTTTATGTAAGCCATATATCTAAGGATGTTATGCTCATGATTACTTTTATCTCTAAGCTTTGCTCAAGGACGAGCAAATGGGTAAGTGTGGGGGAGCTTGTTGGCGGTCCTTAACTCCTATTTTGAACCACCAACTCTCACATAAAATCTGCTAAAAAGAACACCAAACTTAGAATTAGGCTTATAACTAATGAATTCCATGAGTTTTGGTGATTTACCATTTGTAGGAGGACATGTCGGGATAACACAAGAAACATGCCAAAAGTACACAAAGAACATAGCAAAACAAACACCTGACATGGGCCCAAGGGTGAAAGGCCCACTTACTAGGCAAGTCAGGGCTTGAATATATGGAGAAAAAAGGCCAAAACCCATACCCAAACATCTCCAATCAGCGCCAAACCACCATAGGGCCACTCAAGAAGTCCAAAAGGAGTAAATCACCGAGGATGGGCTCATTTGGGCCCAGTGGGGGTGCAGCCGCACCCTAGGTGCTCCCGCACCCTTTTTGGCGCACCTCGGGCCCATCTTTTTTAGGTCGGTGCATTCAATACAGTGGAGGGCGATGTGGTGGGTATCCAGGGAATATCCCTCCTCAAACCGCCTCCAACCTACTATAAAAGATGGAGGAGAGCCCCCAAAGACAACAACACACAAAAGAGCAAGAGCTACACCACTAGAGAAATAAGAGCATCACTCCATGGGCCTAGGCCCTAGCTAGCTATCTAGAGTTGATAGGGAGAGATGTGAGGGGAAGATCGGGGAAGTGCCGGACTTGTTGGTAGTCTCCCTGAGCTTGTACCTCGACGAACACCTACTTTTGTACCTCGACGAAAACATTCGCTAAGCAAGTGTTTGTGGTTCTTTTGGTATAAAAGTCTTTTGATTAGTTAAGCTTTACTCTTATTTGCTTGCGGGTTCGTCATCCGTTCTTGTAATGGATACTCTAGTAGAGGGCCCTGATAGAGATGGATAACCCTGATCGACGCTAGAGTAGTAATCAATAGCGTAGACGTGGTGTCTAGGCTAGAGGTTACCTTCGTTTGCCTCCTTCTCCATGGTTGAGGGGTAGGCGGCAGGTGGTGACAGCCTTGCCCGTCCCTTGTAATCCCCCATGTTTGGGTTCGATGTAGAGCTACAAGCCGGTATCGCCTGGTAGACTAGGTGCGCTCCAGTGCCCGAAGCAAGCAAGTAGAAGCAGAGTTTATCTTTCTAAAGACCCTAAAACCATAGGAATCCATCTCTACCCTTGCCAACTCTATCCTTGTGTTGTCCTTGGACGAACTAACTAGAAGAGTACACCCGTTCCCTGTGGAAAATACGATACCCTAAATACTTGCGGGTAAAATGCTACAATAATAATTCCGTGCGCTTGTGGATTCTTTCTGTTTGCGTTAAGAAATACCAACAGTCATATCCTTGTCCCAAAGATGAAGCCATGCATGTCTAGGTATGCACTAATTCAAACTATGAAACTACCAATGGCTTATTAAACCAGTTATACTTTGTTTAAATGTACATGCTACTCGGATACTCTGACTTTTGGGGAGGGGAACATTTATTAGGTAAAAGGCTGACATGGGCTCTACTCGCTGGTCTGATGATTCATGATAACTTGACGGACCACACGACCCTCATGCCAGGAATGCATCATTCAAATTTCAGCCCTATCAACTTTCGATTTTAGGATAGGGACCTACCATGGTGGTGATTGGTGATGAAGAATTAGGGTCCGATTCTAGAGAGGGAGCCTGAGAAACGGCAACCACATCCAAGGAAAGTAGCAGGCTTGCAAATTAACCAATCCTGACACAGGAAGGTAGTGACAATGAATAATAATACCAGGCGCATTAGTGTCTGGTAATTGGAATGAGTACAATGTAACCCTCCCAACGAGAATCCATTGTAGGGCAAGTCTGGTGCCAACAGTCGTAGTAGTTCCAGCTCCAATAGCGTATACTTAAGTTGTTGCAGTTAAAAAGATCGTAGTTGGACGTTAGGCTAGGTCGATCAGTTCACCTCATGGTGATAACAAACCTACTCGACCCTTCTGCTAGCGATGTGCTCCTGGCCTTAATTGGCCAGGTCATGATTCCAGTGATGTTACTTTGAATAAATTAGAGTGCTCAAAGCAAGCCATCGCTCTAGATACATTAGCATGGGACAACATCATAGGATCCGATCCTATTGTGTTGGCCTTTTGGATCGGAGTAATGATTATTTGGGACAGTTGGGAGCATTCATTTTTCATAGTCGGAGGTGAAATTCTTGGATTTATTAGAAACGAACAACTACAAAAGCATTTGCCAAGGACAGTTTCATTAATCAAGAATGAATGTTGGGGGCTTGAAGACAATCAGCCATCCCTCTGCAGCTAGCTTCTAAAACTACTTATACGTCCCGCACGTACCTTAGATCTTGTCATGGTCAAGCACAGTTGAATACTCTAGGTAGGATGTTTCAGTCTGGCTCTTAAATAGAAAATGGCCAGGGTTATGATGCTGTAATGTTATATATAAGAGTTTATAGAATGGTCTTCCATTTGATCTATACTTACTTTGAGACTGTTTGTCACTGACACATTATTGAGCCTCTCTCTGACAGTCAGATTCTTGTCAACATTTAGGTCAGCTCTGCCCCATAGTTCATGTTTAGCTATTTTTACCAGATCAGATACAATAGTTCAGTCATGTTGTAGAACTCTTGGTTCTCTATTGGAAGCAGTTATGGGCTTATCAGTCTTGATGGTATCCAAAAAATATTGTGAAGCATAATCCAACATTAGACAGACATTTTGTTTCAGACAAGCAACATAATTCAACAGTTAGACACACATACCAAAAATGGGACAAGTTATGAAGGTGAAGGTACTTACAGGTGGTAGAATCGCACAACCATTTATCTAGCTTACTTGTTTGATCTCTTTTGCTCCAAACTGCAATGCACCAAATGTTTAAAGATTACTTTACACCAGTTAATATCCTTTAACTTTTCCAAATCAGCTACTGCCCTTGCCACTCTTTTAGTCACATATTAACTGGTGTAATGTGACTACTACCAACAACCTCATTATATGTGACTGAAAGAGTGGCATATGTAATAGCAGGTTTGGAAAAGTTAAAGGATATTAACTGGTGTAGTGTAATCTTTCAACATTTGGTCAATTGCATTTCAGAGAAGAAGAGATCATGCAAAGTAAGCCAGATAAATGCTTGTGCGATTTTGCCACTGGCAAGTACCTTCGCCTTCAAAACTTTTCCTATTTTTGGTAGCAAATTGTGTATCTAACTGTAGAATTATGTTGTTTCTCTGGACGGAACCGTTTGTCTAATGTTGGACTATGCTTCACAGTTATTTTTTTGGATACCATCAAGCTCATTGGTCATAGCTCTTTTACTCCAGGTCCATAAAGAGTATGGACCACAAGAATGTTCTTTACAAATTCCAGGAGGGGGTTAGTCCAAATAACAGGCTGATTAAAAAAAAAAGAAACTGATTGCAATATGATGACACAAGGAAGGTGCCTGTCCTAGCTAGCATGGGATCGTTGGCTCCTTCAGCGCCATCACAGGCACAGCCGCATCTCTATCAAAGTCGATATGCGGAATTCTCAATGTTAGCATTGCCTTGAGCACGCTAGGCCTGAACAGGCCACAGTGCTCCTGGCCTACTTAATGGTAAATATAGTGTTGCACATGTATATAGTGTTTGTGGTGTTGCCTAGCTAGGTGAGACTCGATGTGAGCATGGACTTAACGGAAGACTGGTAATAATAGTACGTTGGGGAGCCAAAACTATAAGTTCATGGCGATGAATGGAACACATAATTTTTAATAGCACCGGAGGGACGGATGGAACCAAAATATTACTACCTCCGTTTTCGTTTACTTGTCACCGAATTTTTACTATAGCAATTTTGACCATACGTTTTTTCCTACAAAAGATTTTTAGATACATCAAGTTTTCATATATATGATTCTTTATTGAACATACTTCATTAGTGTTATATACATTGAAGTATCTAAGATTTTTTTAGAAGAAAAAACATATGGTCAAATTTGCTACAGTAAAAAGTTGCTGACAAGTAAACCCAAACGGAGGGAAGTAGTACAGCAGGGATGAAGAGTATAGATTTCTAAGCCGTTGATGGAATTTTCTCAAGTTTGAGATTTCATTTAGTATCCACCACCTAGGGGGTTCAAGAAGCTCCTATAAGATTCTAGACTGTTCCTGATAATAGACATGCCAACTGGGCGTGGGTGACAGCAGTTACTGAGAGAGTTTCTACTTGGCATCTTGTATATTTATCAGTGAAAAATATCTGTATGATTGTACTCCAATATTATTGGAAATGGGACTCATGATGGGTGCCTGTTGTGGAAAAATATAGCTGTAAAAATTTGTGCAGATACACTACAATTATATGTAACTGGTGCGCGCCCTCTCTCTGTCTCTTTATATATACATACACATTTTAGAACACTTTAGATAGGGATGCAATAAGTATTTTTCTTTAATGTCTATCTACTATAAAAGTAAAAAGCTTTGGCTCCTCACACTACGTTAGTAAGATAACGATTATTGCCAACCAAATAGAAGAACACGTATGTACGCCATAAATAAATATCAAAGAATTTGATACTACCATGCATGTGCGGATATATATTGCAGTTGTCCATGTGGAGAATATGGGACCTCATCTAGGAAAGAAAGGCTTCTTATGAATTACATCGTGCAATATAATGTAATACAAGCTAGGAATTGTTAGTCCTCAAGGTAATTGGTATTTCTAATAGTGACTGGAGCCATTTATGCCATTATACTAGTTAGTTAGGAATTAGAGACATCAGGACTTGTCAGCACTCTCCCTCTCCTCACCTCGCTCCCGTTCTCTTACCTCCCTGTGGGTCACCCGGCTACCATCCAGGAGAAATCCAGCACATTGGTGCTCCTCCTCTAGAAGCCTCAAAGCAGCAGCGCAGTGGACGCGATCACAAGGACAACCCAGTATGGAGCTAGTTCTCTGGCTGAAAATTAAATTAGCATGTTCCATGGACGGCTAATGCCTGATGGCGCGATGAGCCAGTGATGGTGGACCGAGATCCACACCCTGCAGATGAGCTTCTTCTCGACGTCAAGGTCCACGTCGACGTGAGCTCCTCACCTGGGCAGCAGTCAACAGCAACAACTGGACTAGGTGCCGCCAACGACTGTGTTGCAGCCGGCTGCCGGATTTTGCTGTTTGGCCAGCGATCGGTAATTCTAGAACACACGCACGCACAAGAACACAGTGGACACACGAAACGAAATGGCGTCGCCCAACATTATGACTTTTTCTAGTGATCTTGTTACTCCTCTTATTCGGTGTTTACGCGTTGCATAACCCACGATCCTACATGCCGTCGTTCGTAGCTCATGCTGTGTTGTGCCCACCTAGCGTGGGATGCGTGACGTGGCTGACCACGGACCTGTCTTCGCCGTAAATTAAGGAAGCACGACTCAGGCCGATCACCCATACACACACCATGAAGCTAGAACTAATTAACATTCTCAAACTAATTAACAAGCATGCAAGCATGTTTTTACACAATGACAATATATATGGGATTGCATTCAACATACTCGACTTGATGTGAGCTTCTACCCTTCCGGACCTCCATGTCTTTGCCTCTGCGCCCTCACCCATGCCTGCGAGTTAGACCTCTGCTCTACAAACGAGACCTGGAAGTTAAATGTGCAATACATCTTGTCGGTATCCCGACTTCAAGGATTGCCGAACAACCGACTCCGGATCAGAGAAGACCTGACGAGATACGACGCCTTTCCAGGAAGGATATCCCCAAGATCGTGGCAAGATTCCAAAGGAGGCACGATTCTTAGCTTGTAGGGTAAGTTGATCCCAGATATAAATAGGTAGATAGGCTGATGTTGTACCCCAACAAATCAAATCTTAGGCTATTAGCTACTTTGTAATCGCAACTCGCCGAGTTCATAATACAAGAAGCAACAACTGGACGTAAGGCTTTTACTCGACCACGAGGGCCCGAACCAGTATAAACTCTGTGTCAACTGTGATTGCTCTTCACACCAAGCGGGGTTCCCAATGATCCAAATATCTGCCGGTCTAAAACACCGACAGAGACGCGCTAGGTAGGCGGATCTCGCGCGAAGATCGATCATGCCGACAGTCAAAGGAGTTTGGTACCCGGATCCGACGACGTCCAATGTCGCCATCCCACCAAGCTCAATCAGATCTGAGATCATCGGGGATTCCCACTCGTAGTCCCCGATCCATCAACCATCGCCCTCCTTCTATGTGCCGCCATCTATCCACTTTGGTAGTTTGGTTTTCGAGCACCAGGAGACTTCAACCTCAAGTTGACCGGGATCGAGGATCCCAATCGAACTCGCTCAGGCTGGGAAGTGTTCACCTCCTGGGCGCAGCTTCCCGAAGGGGATCTTGCCAACCAAGCCTCCAAACTCGACTTAGACTACGAGGGCTCGGATGACGAGATCAACACTTACGAGAGTCGCCGTGTCTACATGGTGACTCGTGATCAACAGCGGGCAGAGGACGATGGGTCATCAGCAACTCAAGAACCACCACACCTTAGCGGAGCCCCGACGCTGAACAGTTCGTGGTATAGGGTTCAGGAAGCTTGCAGCCATCACGGCGACGCAGGGAACAGTTCGTGGTATAGGGTTCGGGAGTTAGAGAATCTGTACGGTAGAAAAAGTATAAACTGCCCTTAATTACAATTCTTAATTAACACCTGCCGCAAATAATTTTAACGGGAGGAACCGGTTGTTCCTCCCAAGCACCATAACAAAGCTCTGATTATATTGCCCAGATATTTGTGATAGCACGGGTGATAGATTTCAGCAACCTAACTGCTCAAAACTGCTGTTTAATCAACACACACATCAAAGTGAAACAAAATTACTTCACTGAAATGATAGTAGACCGGCGGGCCAAGCAGGCCCTACTCATTCTGATATCATGTCAAAGAGAAAATTCAGCACTTGCTCATCTCTTCTGGGGCTAAACTCTCTTATCAATTTATCATCCTTGTGTCCTGGAAGTATGGAAGCACCCATACTCTTGTGGTAGATTGACGTCGCTCTATCATATCCACATCCAAGTCCAACTAGTATATGTATAACTGATGGATAGATGAAAAAAGAATCTAGGTCGTATAGCAGCAACTGCATACATGAATGCACATAACTCTACCAGCTAGGGCATTGGACTCCATGTTATCCACATGGTCAGTACGCTATGCGGGGGTTCCTTCAGCCAAGGTTTTCATTTTCGAAAATTAAAATTTATCGGGGGTCACAAATAAAGAGGATAAACATGATATATCGGACCAAATTCAAATAAAATTTAATTTGAATTTAAGTAAATTTAAATAAATTTAAACAAAATTTGTACGAAAAAGATAGATATTTTCTTATCGACACCTATGGATAAAAATGATATATCGGAAATATCAGGAGATTTCGGCTGATAAATTTTTCCCTGCCTTCAGCAACCCCCTGTTGGCCATACCCAAACTGTTGCCCGGCCATCTCCAGCAATGTGTCCATGCATGGGGCTCCTTGAGGTCTGTCAGATGCACCACCTTCATCATGCTCAGGTGCAGCACTATAGTTCCTCTTCCTATGCTTGTCTTGACAAATAACCAATGTTTTAAATAGCCGGCTAAGCCATTTAGCTTTCTATGTCCGAAAATAGGCTATAGCCAGCTATAGCGGGCTATAACGGCAGCTAAAAGGTAACTTATACATAGAAAACCTTAGCTAAATCCTTCTCAAACAGCTATAGCCGGAGATAGCGGAGGCTATAGCCGGAGATTTAAAACCTTGCAAATAACATGGGCGGGCACACAGCCCGCGAACGAGTTCTGAATGTGGAAGTCTGGTGTCACTCCAGGCTGGGGAGCAGTAGAAAATTCCACCAATCAGCACCTCCCGAGTGGTACAGCAGGTGCCTGGTGTACTCTGAGATGAGGCTGACCTCGTATCAGTGTCAGATATGGTGCCATACAGCACCATAAGACAAACTGATTTTCGCAGATGCGAAATACTCAATGTCCTGCTGCTTCTCATGCCTATTGCATCCTAACCAAGCAACACACCTACATCGACCAACAAGGCCATGTGCCAAGAACACTGAATAAAAACAAAGGAAAAATGCTATTGGCTCAATGGTTCTCAGAACACATATTATCTTCAATCATCGATGCAGCAAGGAGTAATATAGTAGCAGGCTAGTAGCATAGCTTATATATATAGCCTGACGATGACTGTCCTCGTTCACTGAGCAGTCAACATCACATTTCCTTCCTGATTATTCGCTTCAATATTTGTACCTTCTGAGCTGTCCTCTGAAACAGATATCACATTATATTAATTCCCTCTAGCTACACATTTGCATTATATTGCTGCAAGCAATATTTTAGTTTCACATACACCTGCACCGTTTAATAGCAGCATCCATCAGGTCATATTCGTAGGCTTGATCATGGTATCAATATCCTGGTGTCGAGGTTTAATTTGGTATCAATATTTTAGTTTCACATACACGTCCACCATTCATTTTCTGGTGATAAGCAAAAGCAATTCTTTATTTGGTACTTGTTCTCTGCTAATGGGCGCAAAAGAGGTCCAGAAATAAATAACTATTTGCATTACCCACCACCTCATTTCCATTTATAAATTTAGTGTCTTATAAACTAGCACCATCCGCAGTCTAGAAACTGGAGGCCACCTCAGTTGTTCAACTCTGCTGGTGGAGAGGCAGTCTGGCCGAGAGGATCTGACGGAGAGGTCTCGTGGCAGCCAGAGCTTGCCATGGTAAATCTAACTCGAATATGATCGGCGATGCCGACTGAGCATCAGCTATGGTGCAACAATACTACAGCACAACAGAAACAAATCTTTGCAAATACAAAACATTGAATATCCTGCTAAATGGACCTACACCCCATAGATCATCTAGGCCATGTGTCGAAAACAATAAATAAAAAACAGAAGGAAAATACTATTGACTCCATGGTTCTTGTCAGACGCCATAATCTTCAATGTTGTTGCAGCAAATATTTGTTAATATAGTAGCAGCGTATAGTTTATATAGCCTAATGACTGCTCTCGTTCATCGAGGTGTACGTCAACATCGTATTTGCTCTCTGATTATTCAATTCAATAGTTGTTACTTCTCAGCTACACTCTGAAACATATATCACATTGACTCCAATCTATACAATTGCATTGTATTGTTGCAAGCAAAATTTTAGTTGCACATACACGTGCACCATTCATTTTCTGGTGATACGCAATACCAATTCTTTATTGGCATTTGTCTATTTATGGGTGCAAAAGAGGCACAAAAACAAAAAAAAACTATTTGCATTATTACCCACCTCCTCATTTCCGATTACAAATTTGCTCCTAGTCATTTTCTGTCATGTGAGAACATATTGTTACCGTAACTGATAACTGGATTGGAAAATTCAGGGGAAGGCAGCAAAGAGAATCGGAGTATAGGCAGAGAAGCAAAGCATAGGTTGGGGGTTCAGAAGAGTTCTGCTTGTAGAAGCAGCAATAGTTTGTTACAATTGTACTTGGTTGAATGACTCTCTCTCTCTCTCTCTCTCTCACATATAGTAGAGCGCATCACGCTCGCGCACAACTGGCCAAACACTTCACGCCGTTGCCCACTTGTCTCCAGTACGTCACGCACACGCTGGGTAGCCTCTGTCTTGTGGACCTCCTGGGCTGCGGCCCATCATCCTTGCCACCGGTTGCCGGATGGTGAGTAGTAGCGGCGGCAGTATCATCAGGCGTAACACATATATAATAATTTTAATGCATGGCCTGCCTTCTCTGGTTCATTCAACTGCGATGATTACAATACGAATCCCTTGTATTGTTTACTTCATCTCCCAATTTTCTCACCTTCTCCTCGCGAGAAATATCACATCATTATTGTTCCCTAGATGGCAACTACCATCCATCTAAGCTGCAACCTGTAAAGCTTTTCTCGAAAAATAAAAAAATGTCAAGGATATGCACTTCGTAAAGTTAAAACGAATACAGGAACACCAGAATGGTCCATCAATTATGTTCATGCTGACATGATAGCTACGGTGCTGGTTACATAATCACATTTTTTTGGTCGACCAGCACGTCGCAGTTCTGTTTCCAGTGGCAGTTGTACACTACAGGAAAGGGCTCAACTTTGTAATAGACTTTGTATAACCTTAGTTAGACGGAAGTCCAAAGGCTATTGAGGTCATGAGATCACCAAAAAGTTCTTTATATACTCAGAGGTCACGATCAGTTACCGTGCACTCATTTTCCCAAGTTCTGACATGCTCATTACCCCACTACTGTAGCCTTGGCTCTGAGTGGATGTTGGATTAAACCTCATTATAGTCTTCCTTCTTATATCTGTGAGCAGTACAATAATCTTTCTTTTTTATTGTCTTCGGAAAAAAGAATATCAATAATTATTATTATTCCAATTTTTTTCGCTCCAAGAGACATTATATTAGAACCCCTATTTTACGATGTTTTCATATGGTCACTATGTGTGATATTGCTTACATTTTTTTCATCTTGGAGAACAAGTAGCATGATATGGTTATAGGTGCACCAATGATTGTACCGCGACAAATAGCCTTGAACACAGATATATTATTTGTCTCAAGCCTAAGTTCCAGTGTGTCAATGAGTCTATGACAAGTGAGCTACTAACTCTTTTGGTTCCCATGCTGCAGTCCTGTTCTTCTCTGATAAGGGCTTAACTAAATACACAGGAGGCGACTATATAAGTATGGGAGGTAATGGGACATTTGGTTTGTCAGGGAGTCAATATATTGTTGGAACAGGTCAGGACCATGTTGTTGATATGCCATTCACTACGAGAGACACGTTCTTTGCCGAGTGCTCGGCACTTTGCCGAGTGTCGAAACACGGGCACTCGGCAAAGCGGCAGTTTGCCGAGTGCCGCACTCGGCAAAGCCGGCCCTCGGCAAAGGCCGTCTTTGCCGAGTGTCAAACACTCGGCAAAGAGGGACACTCGGCAAACGTCCTATTTGCCGAGTGTCAGACACTCGGCAAAGAATAACCCTCGGCAAAATACCTCAGCCGACGCCGGTGGCCCCTCTGTCATCCTTTGCCAAGTGCTGGCCGTTAGCACTCGGCAAACGTGTTGTCTTTGCCGAGAGCTGCAAGCCTGGCACTCGGCAAAGTATTTTTATTTTTGTTTTCAAATTTTTTCTGTGGCATTTATACAGTACCTTGAAGCACATGTTCCAATTTGGAACTTTTCTATGACTTTTTGCATGAAATATTAGAATTTAGCGATTCAAAAAATGGTATTCATGTTTTTGAGTGTATTTTGAGGCCGTGTGCAGGGACATTCGTGAAATTTCGAACATCTGTTTCACAAAACATGACCACCAACTTGTTAAACAAGTGTTTTTTAATTATATAAAATGCAAACGAAGTCTGAAAATCACGAAACTTGTCGAGGTGTCGTGTCATCGCATGTAGAGGCTGTGGTAAAAAAAGCGGCACCTCTGTTGCTCTGTAAGTTGGAGAAGATCTTTCCACTTGCCTTTTTCTTGTCGATGCAGCATTGGATTTTGCACCTCTCGTCCGAGGCACGAATGGGGGGGCCCGTGCAGAACCGTTGGTGCTATCCAATCGAGAGATGTCTAAAGACTATTCGCAAGAAATATGGAAACAAAGGCATGATTGAGGCTTCCATTGCTGAGGCATTCATTCATGAGGAGGTGTCAAACTTCACAACAACATACTATAATGAGAACCTTCCTAGCGTGCATAATCCACCCGCTCGGTACAACGAGGATGAAAATGAATCGACCCTTAGCCTTTTCAAAGGGCCACGCGGGAGAGCAAGTGGAGCGACCACAAAGACCTTGGGCTATGAAGAGTGGCGCAAGATCATGCTCTACGTGTTGACCAACCTTGACGAAGTGGAAACGTATCTAGGGTAAGTTCTCAATGAACTTGTTACATACTCCGTAACTTTTGTACATCCACCAACATTGTTCCTTGTCGGTGCAGAGAATTTTATGATGAATCCTGGCATCATTCAAGGCCACCTTATGACCATGAACGAGAGACCCTTCTTCAACATGGTTCGCCTGATTTCATTACATGGTTCCAAAAAAGGTACCGGCCAACTTAGCTCTTACTAAGTTTGACGTTCCAAGTTGCTTGATTTCATTTCTCTCCTGCTTGAACTTGCAGTGCCAAAGGGATGTGTCTATAAGTGCTGAATTACGATAGGTGGCCAATGACTTTGACTATAAGGTCTTGTCATTTAACGCTTATGATGTGAATGGATATCGCTTCCACACAACAAGGTACAAGCAGAGTTGTCCCAATCCAAGGACCACGAATACCGGAGTATTTACGCCGGGCACTGATCAGGAGGAGTATTACGGGACAGTTGAAGAAATATACGAGCTCGACTACCATGGTTCCAAAGCACTTAATCCTGTCATATTCAAATGCCAGTGGTTTGATCCTGCAGTATCAAGAAAGTCCCATCAACTTGGGATAGTCAAAACTCGACAGGATTTCTTCTATCCAGGAGAAGATGTCTATATTGTGGCTCAACAAGCCACACATGTTTATTATTGTCCATATGCTTGCAAAACCGACCCACGTCTTTAGAGTTGGTATATTGTGCGCAAGGTATCACCACACGGTAGATTACCTTGCCCAAACCCTAATGATTACAACTTGAACCCAAACACGCATGACGGAGAGTTCTATCAACAAGAAGAGGGGCTACCAGGGATGCTTGAGATAGACTTAACCAGAGAGATCGAAATGGAAGCAGACAAGGAATGGGTTGTTGACGAGGACGTAGAAATTGAGGTGCATGATCCGAAGGACTTCGAAATGCTTGACGGACTACGACTAGGCAATGACAACGATGAGGATGAGGCTATTGAGGATTTGGACAATCTTGATAGTGATGACGATACCTATCATCTAGATAATCCCGATCATGAAGAATATTAGAAATACATGTAATACTATGTTATTTTGTAATTACATTTTCTTTATTTTGCATCTCTTACTAAGTACGTCTCGTTTATATGTACTTACTGGTTTACTCTTTTTAATTGCAGGTGATGGGGCCACTAGGAGGAGCTGCCCCTCGGTTTACGCCAACCGGAGGGACATGGCGGCGGCTGAGGAGGCGGAGGCGTCAGAGAGGTTGAGGAGGCCAAGAGGCAGGCCCAGACGGGAGCCGTTGACTGACCATGGGCGCAGCTCCTCACGTGACCCTGTGCACGACGATGACCTTCAGCACACGGTGGACGGGGATGGGGGTCCATGGATGAAGGACGAGGAGGCGGTTCTAGCAACGGAGGATGAGGAGGCGGCGACGGTAGGGGGTTCCACTTCCTTTGGTACATCGAAGCCCTACCAGTGAGGTCCCGCAAAGCTCCCGAAGTGACCGATACCTGTTGAGAGGCGCCCACTGATTGCACCCGAGGGCGATAAGTAAGTAACTTCATATGTTCTTCATTTGATATGTTGAAAAATCATAATAACAAGTAATAACTATTGTGGATCACTTGTGCAGGAACTGGGTGCTTGTGGACCAGGCGGCCCCGGCACACAATGTGAATGGCATCCTGGGATTTCTGTGCAAGGAACACTTCCCTGGCCTGGTTAGGAAAGGAGATCAGGATTGGGAGCCGGCCTGGCCGTTCGACCACTATGCCCTCGTGTAGGATGCTCCAGATCATAATGGCATCCGCTGTAGAAACAAGGCAGATCGGGTGATTAGGGAGTTGTGGGTAAGTCTTTCTTGCACTATATTCCTCAATTCCTCGCATTCATTGGACATTCTTGAAATAAAATAATGGATACCTCGTGTCTTTATGTAGGACTTCTTCAAAATCCAAGAGGGACAGGAGAAAAGTGCGTATCAGGTGACTTACGCATCCTGTAAAAGTCATGTCATGGACTTGCACTACGAGTCCCGCATCCAGGCCCACATAGACTACAACGCCAAGTTCCTACTCAAGCGTGTCAACAAAGAGGAGGCAAGACGGATGACGCTGACAAGGGAGCAGTACATACATGTAAATACAAAACATGAATATTCATTTCTTTTGAGATTAAGTATGCCTAATTTGATCTTCTGATATGTCGTCTACTTGATGTCCTGTAGGCGATTCTAAGCTAGTGCGCCACCCACCCCGATTGCTGGGAATATATTGTGGACACCTGGTTGGACGGGGACTGGCAGAAGAAGCATGAGGAGGCCCGCGACAGGCGTTTGCAGATGCCAGGTGTACCTCACCATCAGGGTAGCCGCAGCCTCAGCAAATATGCAAAGGCATATGTAAGTCTCTGCCATTGCTCTAATCTAGCCGCGCTCAATTCTGCATCATTTCTAACCACATGTTGTTGTCTTTCTCGTAGTCGGATGCACACGGTGGCCAGCCAGTTGGTCAACTCAAGGCATATGCTCTGGCTCACATGGGCAAGGCGACGGCCGACATCGAGTACGACCCAGATGCCCTGGTTGAGGCGTACACCAACTCCAGCTTCCACACCCGCCTCTCTTCGTACATGGAGGCAGCAAGGTCAGTCCATGGGCCAGGCTACGATCCGAGAACCGAGGAGCGCCTTGATCCTCAGCTCGTGATGAGGGTGGGGCAAGGCAAGAAGCATGGGCGGTTCAGGATTGGCGACGACATCCTCGACACGGCCTCTACTCCTCCTCTCCACCAGCTCCGAGCATCAAGCACGAGCTCAAGCATGCCCATACGCCAACGGCCGACCGCGGTGTCGGCACTCCAGGTAAGCATTCCTGTTTCATTCATCGTTCTTTGATTTTTACATACCTTACCTATGTATTATTGAAACATTGGGGTCAAATGCTGCAGGCCCAGGTGCAGGAACTGCAGGCCGAGCGGGAGGTCGAGCGGCAAAGGCTATAGGCTTTGGAGGCCCAGCGGGAGCAAGATCAGCGGCAGATGGCCGAGATGATCAAGTTCATGTAGCAAATTGGCCAGCAACAAGGTTGGGCGATCCCACAGATGCTGCTTGCTCCAGATCCACCTCCACAACGTCCTGATTCTACCCCGGTGAGTATAAGTACGAAGTTTTACTTTCTATGCTGAAACTTAGAGAAACCTAGTGAAACCTAGAGAAACCTAGTGGTGGTGGTGTAGGTGGTGTGGTGGTCATGGTGGTGGTGGTGGTGGTGGTGTGGTGTTGGTGGTGGTGGTCACGGTGTTGTGGTGCTCATGGTGGTGGTGGTGGTGGTCATGATGGTGATGTGGTGGTGGTGGTGGTGGTGGTGAATTGTTGGTGGTGAAGTGTTAGTGATGGCGGTGATGTGGTGGTGGTGGTGGTAGTGGCGGATATTTATCTTGCGTATTTATCTCTTCTCTTGTCGCTCACGTGCAATCTCTTCTATTTTGTGCAGCATCAATCGGGGGCGGCGTCGAACCACCTCGGAGGGTTGCTGGGATCACACTTTGGGCCATCCCAACCCGGACCATCGCCGTGAGCTTCAAATGGCAGCCGTTGTGATATAATGCATTTGTGAACTTTGTGAACTATGCTTGTGTGTTTGGACTTTGGACTTGGGAGTCGAGATTGTGATACTTGTATGCTATGTTTGTGTTTGTGGTGGATTGTGATATACATTTGTATTATATATATATTTGTGTGATATATAGTTGTGTTATATATATATATATATATGATGTATATCTTGTTTCCAACGATGAAAGACTAAAAACCAATTTTTTTTTTGAATTTTTTCACTTCTTTGCCGAGTGTCATGACCATGACACTCGGCAAAGCTGGGAATCTGGGACACTGAGCTTCCCAGCTTTGCCGAGTGCCATGGTCATGGCACTCGGCAAAGAAAATTCAAAAAAAAAAAACAAACTGCTTTGCCGAGTGCGTACCTACAGCACTCGGCAAAGAAAATAAAAAAAAAAGAAAACAAGCTTTGCCGAGTGCCAAATGCAGACACTCGGCAAAGCATTTTTTTAAAAAAAAAATAAAAAACACATTTCTTTGCCGAGTGCCGACGCGTGGCACTCGGCAAAGGGGCCGTCACCGTGGCCTGGCCATCACGATAGCTTTTCTTTGCCGAGTGCCGTCGTGGCACTCGGGAAATCCTTTGCCGAGTGCCCGACATGCGACACTCGGCAAAGAAGCCTTTGCCATGAGGGGATATGCCGACAGCTCTTTGCCGAGTGACGCGTCTCCCGTAGTGATTAGTGACAATGGCGGACCTAGAAATTTAACCGAGCCCGGGTGAAGTCCAAGACAACCTTTTGTTGGCCTTTGACCGGTGGCAGCGCCCATGCATGTTGCTTCATGGTCCCGTGAAAATCCCCTGTTAATCCAAATAACATGATCGTGTACTATATTTTACGTGCTCTACAACACTAATTCATCGATACATGCTAGTATCACCCAGACTCTTCTCGTCGTAGTAGTGTGTACTATGAATTCCCGTCCACGTACATATAGTTAGTTATTAACATGGCCAGCAACCACAAAAGCAAACGCATGAAAAATCATTTGCAGTTTGGCAGTACTGCTATCTGATTCCAATGTGCGAGTACTCTACATCTCTTCTCCGCTTGCGTGCCTAGGACATCAGAGCAAGCTTGCTCCGTTAGCCTTGTAGGACCTCGTCAATGAGCGCCAGACCTGGTGCCTGGCCAGAACCCCAGGGTTGCCGGGCCCTGGGACCGCCCCAGCCTAAGTGAGTTGAGGATTTCTAAGGACAATCTACAGCTAAAACATGGATGATATCTGTATGTCCTGATTTTTACTTTCCATGCCGTCATAGTTGGCCAGGCTTGTTGATGTCTTGACTTCTAATGATATAACATTATAGCTAATATAAAAAGGTGGCATGTGGTTATCTTTCATAAAAAATTGCTTTGGATTTCATCCCACCAATTTTAATAAATTGCCATGAGGCAGCATTTAGGACACTCCAATGTTGGCATATCGGTTGATTTGGCATCTTTTATGAGTTTTGTTATTTTGCTCTATGATTCCACATCTTCCTAGTCTTGTTCCTAAGGTCAGTAGGTACTACATGATCTTGGCAAGAGCTAGAAGAAATGCTTAGGTTGACTTACTATGAGACAAGGCCTATATGCATCCATATCACTCATATGCTCAAGAAGAACAATTTGACACATTCATTCATCCACCAAATGGTCGCCTTTTCAGTCATCATAGGTGTTGATGCAAAAGTGGATCTGCAAACACAAAGGGCTAATACCCGAATCGATATCCAAGGCGTGCCAGTCGATTTGACCTGTTAATCGACAAGGATGAAGATACGAGCACTTTGGTCCTGACAACAGCGATACGCCCGGAAGTCACGGCCAAGAGGTACTCACGCGGAACTCGAGGATCGCCGAAGGTCGCACTGAAGCGATGCAGCTCGCCGAATCAATGAGAACTCGTAAAGAGAAAATAACGCAAATTGACGAAGTCGCCGAAAAGTAAGTAGATGCAAATGGGAGTAAAAATTGGTTTTGATATTGATTGATATATCTAATTACATTGCCCCTCACTCCATATTTATACCCTGATCTAAAGAGACACAACCAAACACAACTAGGACACCAAGCCCATATCTAAGGAAACACGTGACTCTTACATGAATCATACTCTAACAAGTATAGAAAAGGAAAGCAACTCCTATCTATTTCCCTGTCCGCCTCAATTACGATGGAAATCTCACCGTCCTCCTTCCCATCGGCATACCCCCTGTTTCATCGGCAATAGTCTTCAAGTCTTCCCTCATCAGCATACTCCTTGTTTCATCGGCAGTAGTCCTCAAGTCTTCCTTCATCGGCATACTCCCTGTTTCATCGGCAGTAGTCTTCAAGCCTCCCTTCATCGGCATCACTAGCTATCGGCAACCATCTTTACAAGCTGGCTTTCATCGGCTATCAAAGTATATAGTAACTTTCCCCTTGCCGATTAGTCCACTCCGATCATTTTAACACGTGCAAAAAACGGTGTCAACACATGGCCCCCAATTTTGGAGTATAAAACCATTAATGCTCCGAAATTTACTCCAGATTACCGTAACTCATTCTCCAAGCCAAAACCTGATCTGTTATCAAATCCAATCAAATCTAATCCTGATTCACGCACTTCAGTAAATATCGCACAATCGCCAACCACTCTTGCCTTGATTATGGTTAAGATACCGAAACAATAACCCATCGGCAAGATCTTAACATGATAATGCTGTCATTTTCAGAATTAAAATATCCTGTACCGATATCTCTTCCAAGTCATGATTACTTGCCATCAACCCATCTGTACAATCCCCTGATTATCGTGCGAACAGTTATCATATCCATCTGAACCACTTCGACCTACATGCGCGCGACATAGAGATAAGTCCAAAATACCCCTACTCCAAGCGGCTTATAAATAGATTCCTCCGGAACACTCGTCTTCTACCCTCAGACTCCAATCTTTGACATTTTCTCTTTCCGGCGGTGACTCCGACGAACCACTGCACGACCTCAACCAACAAGAACCCTTCTCCAGCGTTACCTCAAGTCTCCGGCTCGTGCCCTCATCTTCCTCAAGATAATGGCAATCAACTTCGACGTCCCCGCGGTTCGCTCCACTTCCATTACCTTTACTCTGATTCCCCTAGTTTTTGCAAATCCATACAGTTGGTGATTTTTCCTTTCTTTTGTTCTCTGGATCCTTCAAACTTAGGAACTGCGTAACAAATTAGTTATTCCAACCGATCAGCCGCATGTCCAATGCCTAGGACCAATGGGCAACCCAGATCCAACCGATCTGATTAATGCAGAGGTTAACAGAATCCCCTTTAGAGCCCAAAATTTCTCTCTGAATTTATGGAAAGACACATTCCGATCTTGGCCCAAAACCACCAAAGGGTGGAAAGATTGGTACTTGAGGGTTAATAGATCGATGCAAGTATACTGGGCAGAACGGAAGTTAGACCAATGCATTAGGTTATCTATTGCTGATATGCAGAAGAATGAATCGATGACGATTGCAGCTGCTTACTTCTGGTCAGACACAATAAACACTTTTATGTTTGGACATGGCCCAGCTACTCCTACACTTGCCGATGTCCACATGCTCACTGGCTTGGATATTTCAACTGCCGATGAAGGCTCTATTTATGGTAGAAAATCTGAATATAGGGTGAATACCCGCAACATCGGCGGTTGGACGGGATACATTCAAGAATACCAGAAGACTGGGACACTTAACCAGAGGGAACATGCCACATTCTTGAATATGTGGTTAGAAAAATTTATCTTCTGTGGTCAATTAGTAGGACCAACCAACGCCTTCCTCCCCGCAGCTGAACTTTTGGCTAATGGTGTAAGGTTTCCTCTTGGCCGATACCTTCTGAGCTCCACTTATCATCTTCTTCATCAAGTGTCTCAGAAACTTCTGCTTGGCGAACCCATCGGCAACCTAGGAGGCCCGTGGTGGTTTATCAACATGTGGCTGAATGCCCATATGCACAAACGTTTGCAATGGGACTTTTTTGCCCAACAATTCCCACGAGAAATTGCTGAAGACCATGTGCTTGGGGATGATGAATCGGCAACACGCTGACCCCTCAATTTTGGTGAAGCCATAATTGTCCTTCCTGGAACAGAGGCCAATGAAGACCAGATCGGCAGATTCTTCCAAAACTTCTACAATGGTCTTTCTTGTGATCATAGGGCCTGGGTACCTTATATTGACGAGGAAAACAGATTTCCCCTTCTTTTCAACTTTGCCGATGACACCCTGAATCAGGATAAGGAACTCATGATGGCCATCATTACTCCCAGGGCAATTCCAGTAAATACATTTGGTAGCGGGAAAAACACCAACATTTCATATGAATTTTACAACCCATCGGCAGTATCCCGTCAATTGGCTTTTGGGCAACTGCCAATCAAACTTTGCTTTGCCGATGTGATCAAACCCAGGGAAACAATCACCTGTGGAACAGATTGGAACAAGGTAGTACAACTCTCCCCCGATGCTGATACCACAGATGTTGATATATCCACCTGGACGCTAGTATCCTTCATCATCGAGTCATACAAGCAATGGTGGCGAGAGTGGAAGGAACAACTATTTGCAACTTCTGCTCACACATATCGGCACATGATCGACCCTGAATATGCCATCCCTGACGACGCAGTAAGTTTCTTTTAACTCCTTTTTGCTTTTTCCCTACATATATCAGTAACTGACTCTCTTATGACAGGTTAACAACCCAGCACCATCGGTGAGCAAAAGTGGAAAACCCTTCGATCTTCAGCCTGTTTCCCCGATATCACCGATCGGCTACAACGCCCCCACCTTAACTGCTTTGACCCACCAGAAGATCCGTACCAAGACCATCACCTCTAAGTCCAAATTGGCTACAGCTAGGGCCACTCCATCGGCTGCTGCTACAACCTTGGTCAAGGCATTCAAGGTAACAACCTTGTTTATTTCTACTTATACCAATTACAAACTGTATTAACATTAATCATCAGGGGTAAGAGCTGCCACTGGATCGTCATCGGCAATTCCTCCGATATCAAGCACCACTTCTTTTGACAAACCTTCAGAGGTATTCTCTTAACTTCTCATTTTATCCGTTAAATATCATACCTTACACTTGTTTTGCAGCAACAATTGGGTACATCGGCAAGCGTACCAGATGTCCAAGCTTCACAACCAACAAGTGCCGATGCCCCCTAGCCAATCATTGCCGATGCCCAAGCAAAGCGCAAAGCTTTAACAGATGCCGAGGCACAGCCAAAACGACAAAGGTCCATGCCGATCCCTACATCTGCCCCAATGTCATCGGTCATCATACCTCAAGAGCCAACCACTAATGAAGTCACAGAGGACATCCCATCGGCAAGCTCAGCCGATCCCTCACACGGCACACTCTAGGTTGTTTCTTCCAGTCAAGCACAGGAAATTGCCTTGAAACAGGTAAACCGATTAACCTAGCTGATTTACAATATTCATACTTATCCTTAACCGACCTCCTTTTCTTTCTCTCAGGAACAAGACTCCCCAAACAACCTATTCTCCTTCGCTATTGACATCTCTGACGATGATGGAGAGGAAACAAGTTCTTCCCTTGCACTGGGAACAATATCGGCAGAAACTAAGTCCAGGTTGGAAGCTCTCCTGAACTTGCTACAGCAGGATACCGCCCAACTGGTAGATGACTCGAACCCCGCAAAGGCAATTTTCAAAACAATCCGTGGCCAGGTCCCTGCCGATGTTGAAGAAGTACTCTTCCCAGCAGCCCATTTAGAGAGTCGCCAACTACAATATCAACGGGCTACTCAACGTATTGCCGATAGAGCAGCTCAGGCTCAACTCAAAGAAGAGATGCTACAACTGAAACAAATTGCCAATGAGAAGCACAAGGGCATCGGCAACTTGCAGACTTCGGGTGCTGAACTTAAGCAGAAAATCTTGGATTTATTAGCAAGGAAGATGGCTCTATTGGCTGAATTGAAGGAAATCGATGTAGCCTTAACTCATGCTCAACAAGAAGAAAGCCAGCTACCCAATGCCATCAAAACCCTTCAGCAAGAAAGAGATATCCAGGCTCGCAAAGCTTTGGCCATGAAGAAAAAACTCAAGCCTGTGGAGGGTACTGCCGATGACGATATCAAAGAAATGGAGGAAGCCGAGCAGATTCGCCTGCGTGTGATATTAGCTATCCAATCCTTGTTGAACTTGTAATCTTGTTTATTGTATCGGCACTTTATGAGACATTGACATCCTTGCATAATTCTAGCCGATAGAACTGTTATCGGCACTTATACTTTTATGCATCCATCCAGATACTAGGGTAATATTTCTTTAAATATTTTCCATTTAATGCTCTAGGAAACACAACCCCTTCGAGGGTTTCTAGAATATATGCGTTACCAGGAACAGACTAATTTATTTGATATGGACCTTCCCAATTAGGAGACCACTTTCCAAACTTTGAACTTTTAGTCCCAATCGGTAAAACCAATTTCCAGACCAGATCTCCATCGGCAAACTCCTTTATCTTCACCTTCTTGTCATACCATCTGGCTACTCTTTTCTTATTTTCTTCGATGCTAACTAAAGCCCTTAACCGATGACCCGCCACATCTTCCAACTCATCCTTCATAAGAGTATTATAATCATCGGCTGTCAGCTGATCTTGAGAACGTATTCGCCTAGAGCCAACTTTAATTTCCCAAGGCAATACTGCATCGTGTCCATATACTAACTGATAAGGCGTTACTTTGGTTGCACCATGACATGACATCCGATATGACCACAAGGCTTCATTTAATACTGTATGCCACCTCCTAGAATTTTCTTCAATTTTGCGCTTAATGAGTTTGATGACCCCTTTGTTAGAAGCCTCAGCTTGACCATTAGCTTGAGCATAATATGGAGAAGAATTTAAAACTTTAATTCCCATACCTACAGCAAACTCGTCAAATTCTCCTGATGTAAACATAGTGCCCTAATCGGTAGTGATAGTCTGAGGAATACCAAATCGGTAAACAATATGCTCTTTCACAAAATCAATCATATTAACCAATGTCACCTTTTTCAAAGGAATTGCCTCAACCCATTTTGTGAAATAATCGGTAGCAACCAGAATAAATTTATGTCCCTTACTCGATAGCGGATAAATCTGACCAATGAGATCAATAGCCCATCCCCGGAACGGCCACGGTTTGATTATAGGGTTCATAGCCGATGCAGGCGCTCTTTGAATATTACCAAACTTTTGACATCCCTGACATCCTTTAAAATATTTAAAACAATCTTCAAGAATAGTCGGCCAATAGTATCCATTCCTTCTGATCATCCACTTCATCTTGAAAGCCGATTGATGCGCACCACACACTCCTTCATGAATTTCACCCATCAAAGTTTTCGATTCATCACTGCCAACATATCTGAGTAAAACTCCATCTATAGTTCAATAATATAATTCATCATCGAGGAGCACATACTTAGTAGCTTGGAACCTTATACGTCTCTCAACCTTTCTATATGGATCCTTTAAATAATCGACAACCTCCTTCCTCCAGTCATCGGTATCAACTGCCAATGTTAGCACTTCCTGAATAGGCTGATACACTGAAGCATGCTGAGCTAGTCGATTAGCTTCCTCATTATGCAACCGAGAGATATGTTCAAGACGAAAATCTCTAAATCCTTTCAACAATTGCAAACATCTTTCATAATACGAAATCAAAGCTTCACTTCGGCATTCATAAATTCCAGCCAATTGATTTATAACTAGCATAGAATCACCAAAGATTTCAATAGCATCGGCACGTATCTCCTTCAGTAATTCTAACCCTTTTATCAAGGCTTGGTATTAAGCCTGATTGTTTGTCGATGTAGCAACAATCGGCAATGAAAACTCATATTTCCTTCCTTGAGGTGAAATCAACACAATGCCGATACCTGCTCTTTCACCGCATGTGGAACCATCGAAGAAAAGTGTCCAAGGGGCAATCTCTAGAGAGTCCACTGTATTACAATGCTGAGTAACGAAATCAGCCATAACTTGCCCCTTAACTGCCTTGGTCGATTCGTAACGTAGTTCAAATTCTGATAATGCTAAAATCTACTTGCCGATTCTACCACTTAATATCGGCATTGACAGCATGTACTTGACTACGTCATCTTTGTATATGACCGTACATTCGGCAGATAACAAATAATGTCTCAATTTGACACAAGAAAAGTATAAACATAGACATAATTTTTCGACGGCCGAATACCTTGTCTCAGCATCCACTAATCTTCTGCTCAGATAATAAATAACACGTTCTTTCCCTTCAAATTCTTGAATAAGAGCTGAACCAATAACAGTATCATCAGCTGACAAATATAACCTGAAAGGCTTCCCGTGTTGAGGTGGAACTAGCACTGGAGGATTTGTTAAATATTTCTTAATTTCATCGAGGGCTAACTGCTGCTCAGCTCCCCATACAAATTCCTGATCGGCCTTCAATTTAAGTAATGGACTGAAAGCCTTGATCTTACCCGACAAATTAGATATGAATCTTCTAATGAAATTAATCTTACCGATCAAAGATTGCAATTCAGTCTTATTGGCAGGAGCAACCACCTTGTTAATTGCATCAATAGACTTCGTACTGATTTCGATGCCCCGCTGATGCACCATAAAACCCAAGAATTGACCTGTCGATACACCAAATGCACATTTATTAGGATTCATCTTCAATCCATGCTTCCTTGTACACTCCAGTATCTTTCGTAGATCGGCTAGATGTTTTGTGATATCTCCAGACTTAATCACCACATCATCAATGTTGATCTCCACTAATGTGTCGATGTATTCATGAAAAATAAAGTTCATAGCTCTCTGATAAGTAGCACCAGCATTTTTCAAGCCAAACGTCATGACTACCCACTCAAACAACCCTACATGACCTGGACATCTGAAAGCAGTCTTGGGAATATCTTCTTCAGCCATGAATATTTGATTGTAGCCTGCATTACCATCCATAAAGCTGATAATTTGATGTCCGGCTGCAGCATCAATCAATAAATCAGCAATCGGCATTGGATAGCCATCCATCGGTGTAGCTTTGTTGAGATTCCTGAAATCAATACAAACACGAAGTTTTCCATTTTTCTTATAAACAGGAACCACATTAGAGATCCACTCTGCATATCGACACTGCCGAATAAACTTTGCCTCAATTAATTTAGTTATTTCGGCCTTAATATCAGGAAGTATATTAGGGTTGCATCGGCGCGCTGGCTGCTGATGTGGCTGAAATTCAGATTTGATAGGTAACCGATGTTCAACTACCGATCGGTCTAATCCAGGCATCTCAGTATAATCCCAAGCAAAACAATCTTTATACTCCTTTAACACATCAATTATTTGCTGCTTACACTTGGAATCTAACTTAGCACTAATAAAAGTAGGTCTTGGCCTATCGCCATCACCGATATCTACTTCTACTAAATCATCTGCCGATGTGAACCCTTGACCTAATTTTCCATCATCGGCAAACCTATCCATTAAAATTCTTCTTCAGAACCGACTGCTTGGATCGGTGGAATTTCATAATCAACAACTCTAAGGAACTCTTTTTCCCAAGCTTCTCCTGATATGCATTTAGTTCGCTCATAAGTATCTGATTCTGCCGATGCGATGATATAAGAAGAATCACCAGGGACAACCTCAATCTTATCCCCAATCCACTGTACGAGGCATTGATGCATTGTAGAAGGAACACAACAATTAGCATGAATCCAATCCCTCCCTAGAAGCAGATTATATGCACCCTTGCTGTTAATAACAAAGAACGTCGTCGGCAAGGTTTTGCTGCCGATGGTCAATTCAACGCATACTGCCCCTTTAGCCGGTGACACATTGCCTTCAAAATCTTTCAGCATCATATCAGTTTTGGTCAAGTCTTGATCTCCCTTACCAAGTTTCCGATACATCACATAAGACATAATATTAATCGCAGCCCCTCCATCAATAAGTACCTTAGACACAGGCTGCCCATCAACTCTGCCCTTCACAAACAAAGCCTTAAGATGCTGTCTCTCGTCATCGGTAGGTTTCTCAAAAATAGCCATCATTGGATCTAGTGTCAACTGAGCTACTTGATCAGAGAGAACAACTTCTTCCTCATTATCAGATAGTGCCAAAAATTCCATCGGCAACATGAATACCATATTAACATCTGCCGATGGACCCTTATTTTTGTGTTTTACCTGCCACTGCTGATGACCGGACCTCTCATTGGAGGAATTTTCCTCTTGGTATAAACCCTCCTGACGCTCACGTTGCATCCTCCTTCTCTGTGTCTTTGTTAGACCCTCCGGGCACCATCGAGGAAACTTGGTTTTCCAAACCGGCTGATAACAGGTCCTAGTCGATTCTACACGGCGTATATTAGGGTCCCTGTAGAATATTTCCTCATCGGGAACTCTTGCATTTGCCATTTCCTCAAGCTCCTCTTGATTCCTTGGAAAATATCCAGCGCGTTTACCAAGCCTTTCATGTACACTAAGTCTGCCCCCCAGCCGATCATGCACTGATGCTCTGCTTCTGATCGGCTCATTGATAAATAAACCCTGATTGCCAGGTTGAAATCTTCTTTCTGACCGATTGACCCCATAATAACCATTGCACTCAGGGCAATTTTCAACAGTTGGCAATTTAATACCTTCTTCCCAGCAATGGATAAAAAACGGGCACCTCCAATGATCTTTATGCCGATGCCACTCTTCCCGATGTCTTTCTTCTTGCTGTTGTCGATATCGATCATTACGCTGACGCAAACCCTCCTGCTGCCTTCGATGAGTAATCACAATGCCAGGTCGAGGAGGTTTTTTGGAACTACTGCTTTCTCCCAGCAAACCCTTACTTTTTGCATCATCGGTAGTTATCCGATGTTGGGGATCCACTGATGCGTTTTTCTCAGCAGCCTCGGACGTCAATACCTTGGTCTTCCCTTTGGCCTCCAACGTATTTGCTGGAAAAGGGTGTTGATCAATTTTCATCGGCCTTTGGGCATTGGAAGTACCAAACTTAATTCTCCCAGATTCAATAGCCGATTGTAATTGTTGCCTGAACACCTTGCACTCATTTGTACTGTGTGAAGTTGCATTGTGCCATTTGCAGTACAAGATCTTCTTCAACTCTTCTGCTGATGGGATCACATGATTAGGTGACAGCTTAATTTGGCCCTCTTGAAGCAGAAGATCAAATATTTTGTCAGCCTTGGTGATATCAAAGGTAAACTTTTCTGGCTCTTTTTGACCAAAGGGACAAGATATCGGCTTTTTATTCTTAACCCACTCAGCTAAGCCGATAACTGGTTCTTCATCAAAATCAGAATCTCCTACTTCTTCAACAAATGATACCTTTTTACTCCAATTCTTTTTAGGTTCAAAAACCCTAGTATCTTGATCAGAGATCCTTTGCACAAGATGACTGAGGCTTTCAAACTCCTGAGAAGCATATCGGTCTTTAAGATGTGGCAATAACCCTTGGAAAGCTAGATCGGCAAGCTGCCGATCATCCAGCACCAGACTGTAGCACTTATTTTTTACATCTCGTAGTCTTTGCACAAAGCTCTCTACCGATTCATCATTGCGCTGTCTCAATCTTACTAAATCGGTAAGCTTCTTTTCATGGATTCCAGCAAAGAAATACTTATGAAATTGTTTTTCTAGATCAGCCCAGGTAATAATAGAATTTGGTGGTAATGAAATGAACCACGTAAACGCCGATCCATACAAAGATGATGAAAATAATCGAACTCTTAATTCATCTCTGCTAGCTGCCTCTCCACATTGAATAATGAAGCGATTGACGTGTTCCATTGTTGATGTATCATCCTGCCCGGAGAATTTAGTGAAATCTGGTACCTTGTACCGATTTGGGAGAGGAATTAAATCATATGCAAGAGGATATGGAGTCCAATAAGAACAAGTATTGACCTTGGGCTTTATCCCAAACTGATCCTTCATAATTTCTTCTATCCTATCGGCCCAAAAAGCATCAGCTTAAATCATCTGCCGATGTGAACCCTTGACCTAATTTTCCATCATCGACAAACCTATCCATTAAAATTCTTCTTCAGAACCGACTGCTTGGATCGGTGGAATTTCATAATCAGCAACTCTAAGGAACTCTTTTTCCCAAGCTTCTCCTGATATGCATTTAGTTCGCTCATAAGTATCTGATTCTGCCGATGCGATGATATAAGAAGAATCACCAGGGACAACCTCAATCTTATCCCCAATCCACTGTACGAGGCATTGATGCATTGTAGAAGGAACACAACAATTAGCATGAATCCAATCCCTCCCTAGAAGCAGATTATATGCACCCTTGCCGTTAATAACAAAGAATGTCGTCGGCAAGGTTTTGCTGCCGATGGTCAATTCAACGCATACTGCCCCTTTAGCCGGTGACACATTGCCTTCAAAATCTTTCAGCATCATATCGGTTTTGGTCAAGTCTTGATCTCCCTTACCAAGTTTCCGATACATCACATAAGGCATAATATTAATCGCAGCCCCTCCATCAATAAGTACCTTAGACACAGGCTGCCCATCAACTCTGCCCTTCACAAACAAAGCCTTAAGATGCTGTCTCTCGTCATCGGTAGGTTTCTCAAAAACAGCCATCATTGGATCTAGTGTCAACTGAGCTACTTGATCAGAGAGAACAACTTCTTCCTCATTATCAGATAGTGCCAAAAATTTCATCGGCAACATGAATACCATATTAACATCTGCCGATGGACCCTTATTTTTGTGTTTTACCTGCCACTGCTGATGACCGGACCTCTCATTGGAGGAATTTTCCTCTTGGTATAAACCCTCCTGACGCTCACGTTGCATCCTCCTTCTCTGTGTCTTTGTTAGACCCTCCGGGCACCATCGAGGAAACTTGGTTTTCCAAACCGACTGATAACAGGTCCTAGTCAATTCTACACGGCGTATATTAGGGTCCCTGTAGAATATTTCCTCATCGGGAACTCTTGCATTTGCCATTTCCTCAAGCTCATCTTGATTCCTCGGAAAATATCCAGCGCGTTTACCAAGCCTTTCATGTACACTAAGTCTGCCCCCAGCCGATCATGCACTAATGCTCTGCTTCTGATCGGCTCATTGATAAATAAACCCTGATTGCCAGGTTGAAATCTTCTTTCTGACCGATTGACCCCATAATAACCATTGCACTCAGGGCAATTTTCAACAGTTGGCAATTTAATACCTTCTTCCCAGCAATGGATAAAAAACGGGCACCTCCAATGATCTTTATGCCGATGCCACTCTTCCCGACGTCTTTCTTCTTGCTGTTGTCGATATCGATCATTATGCTGACGCAAACCCTCCTGCTGCCTTCGATGAGTAATCACAATGCCAGGTCGAGGAGGTTTTTTGGAACTACTGCTTTCTCCCAGCAAACCCTTACTTTTTGCATCATCGGTAGTTATCCGATGTTGGGGATCCACTGATGCGTTTTTCTTAGCAGCCTCGGACGTCAATACCTTGGTCTTCCCTTTGGCCTCCAACATATTTGCTGGAAAAGGGTGTTGATCAATTTTCATCGGCCTTTGGGCATTGGAAGTACCAAACTTAATTCTCCCAGATTCAATAGCCGATTGTAATTGTTGCCTGAACACCTTGCACTCATTTGTACTGTGTGAAGTTGCATTGTGCCATTTGCAGTACAAGATCTTCTTCAACTCTTCTGCTGATGGGATCACATGATTAGGTGACAGCTTAATTTGGCCCTCTTGAAGCAGAAGATCAAATATTTTGTCAGCCTTGGTGATATCAAAGGTAAACTTTTCTGGCTCTTTTTGACCAAAGGGACAAGATATCGGCTTTTTATTCTTAACCCACTCAGCTAAGCCGATAACTGGTTCTTCATCAGAATCAGAATCTCCTACTTCTTCAACAAATGATACCTTTTTACTCCAATTCTTTTTAGGTTCAAAAACCCTAGTATCTTGATCAGAGATCCTTTGCACAAGATGACTGAGGCTTTCAAACTCCTGAGAAGCATATCGGTCTTTAAGATGTGGCAATAACCCTTGGAAAGCCAGATCGGCAAGCTGCCGATCATCCAGCACCAGACTGTAGCACTTATTTTTTACATCTCGTAGTCTTTGCACAAAGCTCTCTACCGATTCATCATTGTGCTGTCTCAATCTTACTAAATCGGTAAGCTTCTTTTCATGGATTCCAGCAAAGAAATACTTATGAAATTGTTTTTCTAGATCAGCCCAGGTAATAATAGAATTTGGTGGTAATGAAATGAACCACGTAAACGCCGATCCAGACAAAGATGATGAAAATAATCGAACTCTTAATTCATCTCTGCTAGCTGCCTCTCCACATTGAATAATGAAGCGATTGACGTGTTCCATTGTTGATGTATCATCTTGCCCGGAGAATTTAGTGAAATCTGGTACCTTGTACCGATTTGGGAGATGAATTAAATCATATGCAGGAGGATATGGAGTCCGATAAGAACAAGTATTGACCTTGGGCTTTATCCCAAACTGATCCTTCATAATTTCTGCTATCCTATCGGCCCAAAAAGCATCAGCTTCCTGCTGACGAGCTGGCTGAATTTCTACAGGAGGTACCTGCTGATATCCTTCCACATATCTTTGTGGCCCACGATCTCCAGCAATCGGCATATTTGCCGTTACTTGTGGTCCATTAACCTGTTGGAAAGGATTCATCGGCTGAGCTGCCGATGCTTGATTCTGGACACCAGCTTGCATATAACCTTGTTGAATCCCTACAATCTGTTGATTGTGCTGAACTGTATGTTGAACAGGTAACTATCCTGACCAACCATTATTAGAACCCATCGGTACAAAACTTACCGATGGCTGGTAATTTGCTGACATTGTTGGATAATTATAACCAGCTTGAGGCATAAACTGAACCCCAGTTTGACTCATAACAGGGGCTTTCTGCTGCATCGGCAGTAAGCTTGCCGATGGATTTGAACTGGGCGTTTGAACCAAAGGCATCTGGAAACCCCCTGGAGTTGGTTGCACAGTAGTTGCTGTGGCATATTGAGGCACTTGGGCCATCGGCGAAACAGCCGATGGTATAGGAGCTTTTCCTACTGCATCAAACACTTGAGGTAATCCAGGATTGAAAGCAGATGACTCCGGAGGCATATCATATCCCCACCAATTAGTAGGAATCTGGCTATTCTAAGACACAGGGCCTGACATAGCTGATGCCGATAGATCTGTACTAAGCTGAATTCGTCCTCCTGGTAGTACCGGATCTGATCGTATCGGTGTAGATTGAATATTAGGTAAGCCTGCCGATACTGGAGAAGAAGTAACTTCTGTACCCACAACGGCCGAGGGAGCCGATGAAGTATTGACAGATGTCGGCTCTGGTTGGTGATAGGCAGGCCCAACATAATGCGGTGACGCTTGTCCTTCCTTGAGAGTTCGAACCACAGCATTATGAACAGTATTGGACAACACATTGGAATGATTAATCAAAGAATGATTTACTGCAGAATTAACCATCTCTTGAAGTTTACCAGGATTGGAGTCAAAGGTAACCTGCCGAGGCAACGACAAATCTTGCTTCTGGATGACTTGTCCACTCTTGTTTAGGCTAAACGATTTCAGACAAGGCTGCCTGTATTCTTCTACGGCCTTTTCCATAGCCTGCCTCTGTTCTTCCTTAAGATCTTCTTCTGATACCGCGATAATGTTCCCCGCATCGATCTCGGAATTGAACATATTGATCGGATTGATTGGTCCCACCAGGCGTGCCAAAAGATGTGTTGATGCAAAAGTGGATCTGCAAACACAAAGGGCTAATACCCGAATCGATATCCAAGGTGTGCCAAAAGATGTGTTGATGCAAAAGTGGATCTGCAAACACAAAGGGCTAATACCCGAATCGATATCCAAGGCGTGCCAGTCGATTTGACCTGTTAATCGACAAGGATGAAGATACGAGCACTTTGGTTCTGACAACAGCGATACGCCCGGAAGTCACGGCCAAGAGGTACTCACGCGGAACTCGAGGATCGCCGAAGGTCGCACTGAAGCGATGCAGCTCGCCGAATCAATGAGAACTCGTAAAGAGAAAATAATGCAAATTGACGAAGTCGCCGAAAAGTAAGTAGATGCAAATGGGAGTAAAAATTGGTTTTGATATTGATTGATATATCTAATTACATTGCCCCTCACTCCATATTTATACCCTGATCTAAAGAGACACAACCAAACACAACTAGGACACCAAGCCCATATCTAAGGAAACACGTGACTCTTACATGAATCATACTCTAACAAATATAGAAAAGGAAAGCAACTCCTATCTATTTCCCTGTCCGCCTCAATTACGATGGAAATCTCACCGTCCTCCTTCCCATCGGCATACCCCCTGTTTCATCGGCAATAGTCTTCAAGTCTTCCCTCATCAGCATACTCCTTGTTTCATCGGCAGTAGTCCTCAAGTCTTCCTTCATCGGCATACTCCCTGTTTCATCGGCAGTAGTCCTCAAGTCTTCCTTCATCGGCATACTCCCTGTTTCATCGGCAGTAGTCTTCAAGCCTCCCTTCATCGGCATCACCAGCTATCGGCAACCATCTTTACAAGCTGGCTTTCATCGGCTATCAAAATATACAGTAACTTTCCCCTTGCCGATTAGTCCACTCCGATCATTTTAACACGTGCAAAAAACGGTGTCAACAATAGGTGTTGTAGTGGCATCTGTGCATGGTGCAAAGACCATAGGCATCTCTCTCTCTCTCTCTCTCTCTCTCTCCCCCCCCCTCTCTCTCCTCTCCTCTCTCTTGGAATGAGTAAGATTATAGAACTTCCTCCTTTGGGCACTAAGCAAAGTGGTTTATGGATTTTTTTTATAAAGTGGTGTATGGATGTAGGCTTATAACACTCTGGTCTCTCCTCTCCTTTCCGTTGCCAATACACTCTGTTCTGTATGTCATTCAAAAGTCTCTATTTTACACAATGTTTTAAGAGATCATAATGTCTGTTGTTCACAAATTTTGCCCCTTGAACACCACGTACCATGATACTTCATATTAACAAAAGAACCATTGAGTTTACAACGACAAATAAAACGTGATCTTAATGCTAATTTCTATCAGAAGCACGAGTTTGGATTTGTTTCTCCACAAGTTGAACATGAGCGAAGTTCTCCTGTACTACTGTCTCGTTCCGCCCTGCTCAGCTTGTTCTGCCCTGCTCAACATTGTAGGATTATTTCAACATGAGTTTGGATTTAATGTTGGTCTCCTGACTTCTGACGATATTTTCTGGTTTTCGTGATTGGTTTGGTGTGTTTCTATGTACATGGACACTGTCTGGCATGGAGACCGTCTTGCTTGTGTACTTGTCTACACTAGATGTGGATGGAAAAAATGGTGAAATGCATTGTAAAATAAAGTGCACTTTTTTCTTTTCCTTGTGACATATTAACGGAAATGTACAGCCTATGCAGGATGGCCGTGTCTGCATGAACACAATCCTTCCGAACGTAGGTTTGCTCTAGCAATGAATGATACCGCCACGACCGGATCACTGAAACCTACAATGTTTGTGGAACCGGTATGACCAACTTTGCACTAAAACAACGTTTACGGATTCTGAAGAAGTATGATCTACTTTTCACCCATCAGTCAAGATGTATCTACGGTGTGTCTTATTCCAGTAAGATTATGTTATTATATGTAACCACCGGTGCCATTGAAGCGTTCGCAGACGTTGTTGGCAAGTGAGAGGCAAGATCAAGCCGAGCAAGAACTTTAGCTGTTGCCGGTGACCCCAACGTAGAAACGTCTACAGCTCTCCTTGCTGCTACCATTTTGCATGAAGGGCAAGGCTTGGAGTTGTATCATACCAGAATCGCTCACACATTACACCAAAATGACTTGCGTTTTCAAATGGACAGACAACAACGTTGACACCATCTGGCATGGGTTGGACCCACATGAAAACAATGCTTTGTCCCATGATTTTCTCGGATTAATTTAACCTATTCGGTGGCCGGGCAGCCTAGCGTCCGCCTCGGTTAACACTTAACGGAGGCGGTCATCCTAACGAAACCGCCTCGGTTAATCTATTAACCGATGTGGTCGCCTCAGAGCAACCGCCTCCGTTAATCGGTATTAACCGAGGCGGTCACCTAAGGTGCCCACCTCGGTTAATATATTAACGGAGGCGGTTGGCCTAAGGAGACCGCTTTAGTTAATACCGATTAACCGAGGTGGTTGTTCTTAAGATGCCCGCATCGGTTAAGTTTTGTGGCTATAAATACAGCGCCCAGCCGCCCCCAACCTTCTTCCTGACGGCTTCTCCTCCATTTTTGTAGGTTTTGAGCTCCAAAACCCCAAAATTTGAGCATTTCTAAGGTGGAGAAGTTTTGCCCTTGGATTTGTTGAAGGGGGGCACCGCAACAGGATTCTACATGCTCTCCAATCCTCATTCTTCTCTCCTTTTCAACATTTGGGTGCTTTTTTTTTAGATCTAGATCTAGATCTATATGGAGGAGAGAGAAAACAGATCTAGAGCTACCCGGCTACATTTTTTAATACTACTCGGCTTAATTATATGCCTTTTTCGCTGTGGGTGCAAGGTTTGTAGGCATGGACAGGCGAGAATGGATGTACCGGACATTGAGGTTGGATCCATCTTACTACGCTCAGGTGAAAAAGTTTGTTGCCGCTGTGAAAAAGCATCGTCTGAGTCTGAAACGGCCGCGCATCGTCATTTGTCTACGTAATCGCTGCCAGAACAAGCTTGCCCAGGAAGATGACATGGTGCAATCTCACTTGGTCCGGTATGGTTTCGTCAAGGATTATACCATCTGGACGTTTCACGGCGAAGCAGATCTAGATGCAAGCGCCGGTGCATCTGGAGGAAACTCGTCGACATCGACGGCGGCGGTGACTACAAAACATGATGGAGGACAACAACCCTCATCATCATCAGCAGCATCCGGCGAGCACGACACTGCTGCTGGTGACAATGCTGATCGTGATTACATCATGATGGATGATTTACTCCAAGACATGGTCGACGACGGTGGTGGGGGCGGCGATGGGGATGGTGAGCAGGCTGCTGTGATGGAACCCGAGGACGTGGAGCTTTTTGAGGACATAGCTTACTGCCTCGACCACAACGACATTCTGTTTGGGAGCCCGAGGTGGCTGGAGAATTTCAAAGAGATGAAGTAGGCGACAATTGATCCCCTCAATAAGGACTGTCCAAAGCAGTGGACGACGCTACGTTTTAACCTCCAGATGTTGATGTTGAAGGCTCGCCATGGCTAGTCCGACACTAGCTTCAATGAGCTGTTATGTATCCTTGCTTCTACATACCTAGAGGATAATAAGGTGCCCACCAATACCTATCTGGTGAAGAAACTGATCCGGCCAGTTGTGCTGAAGCTTAAAAAGTTCTATGCCTGCCCTAACCATTGTATCCTATATCAGGTCCAGTATGAGAACTTAGAGAGCTATCCGCACTATGGCGCGAGTCGATACAAGAGGAATGCCGGTTGTCGCGTGGATGCGAACGAGGAGGGAGCCTCGAGTGGGCCAAAGAAGATGACGTTGAAGAAGAGTAGTGTGAAGCTGACCCTGTCTCATGAGGACGAGGAAGAAGAGGGATACATGCAAAGGAAAAGTCCTACCCTGTCGATGTGGTGCCTGCCCGTAATCGATCGCCTGCGTGCTATATTCGGGAACCCCAAGGATGCCAAGCTGATGTCCTAGCATGCATCCGATGATCGCACGAAGGACGATGGCAAGCTACGACACCCCTCCGATGGCCAGCAGTGGAAGCGTTTCAACGCCAAGTTCCCGAAGCTTGGCAACGAGGAGAGGAACGTCAGGTTTGCGTTGAGTACCAAAAAGATGAATCCGTTCGGTGACCTAAACAGCTCGCACAGCGCTTGGCCAATCATCCTGACCATCTACAGCCTACCTCCCTGGCTATGTTAGAAGCGCAGGTATCTTTTGCTAACCATGCATATTTTTAGACCGAAGCTGCCCGATAATGATACAGATGTGTTCTTAGAGCCGTTCATGGAGGACATGAAGATACTATGGGAAGAAAGGGTCAAGATGATCGATGCATCCCTTAAGGAGTTCACTCTAAAAGCCATCTCTGATTACCCTGGTCTTTTTCCACTATCGGGGCAGATCAAAGGGAAGACCGGTTGCATAGTTTGCATTGACGATACCTGCTACACTTATCTTAATGCATCCAAGAAGATGATGTACATGAGGAATAGGTGATTCCTCGTCCAAAAGCATAGGCACCGAACAGCTATGATGAATATGTACTTCGACAACAAGGACAAGCCGCAAATTTATGAGCCGAAAAAGACAAGGTACGGGCAAAAGGTGTTTGACATGGTGAAGGGCATAGATTGTCGAGTTTGGAAAGAAGAAGAAAGAGAAAGATGGGACCACGACAAGGAAGAAAAAGCGAGAGAAGATAGAGGAACCACTTGTCACTGTCGTTCCTTTCAAGAAGCAGTTGAGTTTCTTCAAGTACCTATCGTACTGGAAGGAGCTAGATACGCCCCATGCCATCGACTGCATGCATCTGGACAAGAATGTCTTCAAAAACATGATTCACATCCTACTAAACATTGAAACTAAGACGAAGGATGGACTAAAGTCACGGATGGATCTTGTCAACCAGGGCATCAGGCCCAAAATTCAGCCAACACCACCGCAGAATGGGAAAGTCGACCTTCCGGGCGCGAACTACAACCTGACGAAAAATGAGAAGAGGGTTGTGTGCTAGTGGCTTAGGGGTGTCAAGGTGCTGATTGGTTTCTCTTCCAACATCAAGAGCCTATTCTTGATGAAAGACCTCACACTCACCAACTACAACCCACATGACTACCACATCATGCTGACAGTGTTCCTTCCAATTGTGATCAAGGTTGTCGGTCCAGAGTACGTGAAGATGGTCATCACACACATGTCGTACTTGTTTAACCACATCACACAAAAGGTCATCGATGAAGCTGAGCTACCTGGCCTGAAAGAATTCATCGCGGAGACTCTTTGCCAGCTCGAGATGTGCTTCCCACTGTCTATCTTCGATATTATGCCACACCTGATGATGCACATGGTTGATCAGATTCAAGAACTGGGCCCCATGTACCTACACCAGATGTGGACGTACGAGCGGTTCATGTCGACCCTCAATAGATATGTCCTTAGCCGTGCTTACCCGGAGGGCTCTATGATCGAGGCATATACAACTAAGGAGGCTGTTAACTGCTGCACCAAATACATCCAGGATGGAAGGGCAATTGGGCTACCCATCCCTCAGCACGAAGGCAAAACCTTAGGAATGGGTTGCACGAGGAGGAAAGTACGCACCGATGTACAGTATGAAACGGCGCAACAAGCTCATCACAGCGTCCTCCATTAGTTAGTGGTCATGGAACGCTATGTTGACAAGCACCCGGAGGAGATCTGCGCCGCTCATGATGGAGAGCGCACGGAGGCATGGGTCCAGAAAACAACACAAGATCAGTTTCACGACGTGGATCAAAGAGTTCTAGGACATACCCCATGGAGAATCCGATGAAGCGAGGCTTGTGTCTAGCCTATCCACCCAAATCACCTCGTGGCAAGGGTATGACATCAATGCATAAAGGTTCCACACAAAAGAGAAGGACAAGAAGAGCGCGGCACAGAACAATGGTGTTCGATATGAGGGCATTGATGAGTCGACAGGGCAGACCAGGACATAATTTGGGTAGATTGAAGAGATATGGGAACTTGACTACGGTGATGACCTACAGATACCTGTCTTCCGATGCCAGTGGGTCAAACCAAAGGGGGTTGTCGTGGATGAGTGTAGCATACCAGGATTTTCAAAATAGAAATCCTGACTCTTTTGCCCCTCTGTGATAGTCCCAGGACATCTTGGCTATCACGGGCGTCCAAATTACAGATGATTACAGATTCATACAACATCAGAGTGCACAAATAAGTAAATTACATTAGTTGATTACAGCTATCAACAAACAAACTCCATTATTCTATCGTGGAAGCGAAGCTTGGTGAATCTCCCATCTAGAGGCATCATTGAGTGTAGAACGAAACCAACTACCAATCTCAACATCACTGCAAGTCAAGAGATCTGCACACCGCCAGATGTGTGCAGGCCATGGTCAGCACCGATGAGCTTTAGTGGAAAGTAGAAAATAAAGGGTTCTAGTGATCCTAATAGTTTGGCTGTGGTTTGCATCCTTAGCGCATGCAGAGTAGCAACAAGTATAACAATATATAAGCATCTCAACCTAGCCATCCATCCATCCCGCCCCATATCCAACACAGTCACACCACACTCTCACATCTCACCACCACGCTCTCTAGGTGACAAGGACAACTCCCTCTCATCGTTGCCTCATCGGCCTTAGGCTGGATCCTTATCCAAACCCAGTGGAGAGAAAAGAAAGGACTCCTCTCTCTAATCAAGTGAAACATAGGTCATAGGAATGTCCGTATCCGTGGACACGGCTATACGTATAGATCGATCAATTCTGTAGAGCGTGTACACTTGGAACCACAAGATCACCATCATCGACGGTGGCCACCGTCTAGGCTGATATTGGCTGCCTCCCAACCGGTACGATGCCACCCTACCACTCAGCCCTAGGCCACCCCAGTGTCCAATGGCATGCTAAGATTGTGAGACATAGTACAGGGCCCCCAAATGTCACTATGTTGTCTTAGGAGGGTGTGGGTCTCACGCCCGTACCTCCCTACACTATCCGCTAACAACCTACTAGTAGTGGCACCGCCCTAGCTGGTCGGTCATCTGTCCCCCACCCATACAGGAATGAGTGGTGTGTGCATAGGGTCCTATGATCTGGTTCTCTCGACATACCAGTCCTTAGGGGGACCAAATAAGACATCTTCTCATTGGGGATAACCAACACCCTATGCCTCGACAGCACCTCCTTCCCAGGGGCTCGCCCCTATGAGGCATCCCAGGATCTACTCTCACACATGTACCCACCATAGGTACCTCTCATAGAGGATGCCCAGGTCACACCCTCTCAGCAAGACTCATCCAAAGACTTGTCATAAAATCCTGTCCGGTCGACTCGACCCTCACCACTCACCCAAGACACATGCCAGAATCTCTCATCCACGGTATAGCCATAGTAGTGGCACCAAGTGCCTAATCCACACACATCACATATCAAGGATTATATGTAAGTATGATGGAATACATGTAAGCAAGTAGACAAGCATATATAATAGTGGAGCGTGGAGCTGGGTAATCAGGGTGAAATGGTTTCGATCAAGGCAAACAAGGCTCAGGCAATAGCATGCATCACATATACTAGCAAATGAATAAATGTAAAGCGCTAGCATTTCTACTTGCAATGTCTAATAGGACTCTCTAAGATAAGGTGCTGCCATGACACCTGTGATGTCGAGGTAGTAGTGGTACAAGTCTCCATCAGTCGGTGTAGTCGATCGGCATGGGTCTCCACCTCCAGGGCCAACTCCACTCCATGGCTCCTCCTCCAGAGCTGACGCACATGCAACCGATACCTCTATAAGCTATGGCAAACAGAAAGAACCAAAAGAACAAAGAAGAGCCAAATACACTCATACATGGCTGTGAACCTATGGCTTTGTCCTAAGCTTTGGTATCCTTTAGGGATTTAGTGGAAGGCTAGCGAACATGGTAGGCGCAAGGTGGCTTTGGGTCTAGGTTAGGTGCCATGGTGAGATTAGGTTCGGCAGGGTCACGTGGTTGACGGGCCCCCTTATGTCGGCGTCAGGTTGTCATGGCTACAGGGGTTGGACTGCCGAAGCTATGGCAAGCTAGGATTGGGTAAAAGCGAGGTTTACCTGGGAGGTCTGTCTATGCCAAGGGTTGGGGATTAGGTCGGTCCTAGCATTACCATTCTCTAAGCTAGGGTAGGTCGCATAGCTATAGGTTGGTGGCAAGGTGACATGTGCTCAATTGCTAGGACAGCTATGTTAGCCGAGATCATAAGTGAGTACTCGGGTGTCATGACAAGACCGGCAAAGGGCCTTAGGCTTGGCTCGGCTTGGCTCAAGTTGAGTGAGCATGATTGTGCTTGGTGTGGTTAGGTGGGCACCTAGCAGGCTTGGCTCATAGGTCCGTGCATGGTAGGCAGAGGGTTATCGCACCGCAGACTCGTGACTCGATCCATGGTGGTCCGAGCGTGTGTGGGTACCGGCACGTGCGGTGATCAGCACGTCGGGTGCGTTAAGCGGGGAGCAAGAAGGAAGCCGCTAACCTCGGGCATTCGACGAAGTGCCGAAAGGTCTTGCCAATGGAGGGTTCATGTAGCCGGATTTGGTGGTGTCGTAGAAGCATTCCTACGGTGTCCAGGAGCTCATCATGCTCCATAACGGCAGTAGGTGGGCCAAAAGCGATGGCTTTGGGTAAGGGTGGCAGCACAGTCTCATCAGCTCGAGTCTGCTATGCAAGTGCGCATTGCGGCGTCCGTGAGTTCATCGGACGTGTACTCGAGTGGTCGAGGTCCAACGATCAAGCACCCGAAGGGCTTCCAATGCCGGCCAAGGGATATCGACATGGGGGCAGCGTGGCATAGTGGTCATGTGCAGCGTGTACGTAGCTCGACGAGTAGCGGTTGTGCATCTGTAGACTCACCGTACTCCATGGGGGAAGTCGCAGACGGGGCAAGGGTGGCGACTTAGGGCCCAACACGGCCATGCTCGATGACAGAGATCATGGTGGCGTGACTTCTTACGCGGCAAGGCCACGGGGTGCTCTATGCACTAGTAGAAAACAAACCTTTTGTCTCAGCACCATTTTCGGAGTTACTTCTGGCATTTTTTGAACCCGGGAGTGAAGGAGATTTAATCCCGGCTATACCCTCGAGCCAGGAGTAAAGGTCGCTGCCCAACGCTGCTGGCTCGGCAGGCAAGCCTTTAGTCCCGGTTAGAGGCTATAACCGGGACTAAAGATCGACATTTAGTCCCGGCTAGAGCCACTAACCGGGACTAAATGTTTAGTCCCGGCTGGAGGCTTTAGACGGGAATAAATATTGCTCTTTGTTCCTGGTTATAACCTCTAACCGGGAATAAAGCTTCCGCCAGTAGTCATTAAAATAAACAAATAGTTTTAGTTTATTAGTTTCATTTATATTCTTTTCTTAAGTATACTTTGATTTTTAGAGTCTTTTGTTGAAAAAATAGTTTTAGATTTTAGGGGAAAAATATATTTTTCACACATAAGTTTTTAAGTTTTATTTTACCGTATTTCGACGCAAAATTCTAGTGTTTTCAATCTATAATTCACCGTATTTCGTCTCACGCGGCACAAAGAAAAATGTAATAATAAAAATAATTATCAGAAAAACCTAACATCTTGTGTGGGCCCATATTTTGGGGGTAAATGACTGCCAAAAAAATTTCAAGCCATTTTGACATAGGTGGAGTCGACGTGCTTCACAGAGGTATATAGAACCTTTCGTCGAACCCTATCTATACACCTAGGTTCTCTGAGATTCTGAGGTCCATTTGCTTTCCAATGCCAGATTGGTCTCAAACTTTTTCTCAAGACTACAAATGCCCTGTGTGTAGCCACCACCAAGTTTGAGATTTTTCTGAGGTGGCTTGGTACTTTTTTAACTTTAATTGAATTTGCGCCCGAACTCACCGATTAATTATACAATGATTAATGAAGAACCTAAAGATTTACGTTACAATTACATGAAAACTAATTTCCTATCGAAAACCAATAAATTTAATAAATTCAATTAAAGTCTACATTTTTGCATTAACAAAAATAGTGAGTATTAGTTGCATTATGTTCAACATTTATAATAAAAAACACAATAGTTTAGGTCACATATTTTTTTTGTGTGCAGTAAATGAAAATAAAGTTTATTGCTTTTTCTAAAAATTTTTATGCCTAGTATTGAATTTACTGCGCAAATAATAAGACTTAAACATTTAAATACAAAACATATATAAAATAAAATGATCTGCTTAAAAGTTAGCGGGAAATGAAAATATAGCCCACCTTTAGTCCCGGCTCCTGCCACCAGCTGGGACTAAAGGTGGGCTGCATTTGACGGTCCGCCAAAAAATCCTTCAGTCCCAGCTCCTTCCAACAGCCGGGACTAAAGGTCCCCCTTTAGTCCCGGGCGGTGGATAGAGCTGGGACTAAAGGTGCTTTAGTCCCGGGCGGTGGATGGAGCCGACCTTTAGTCCTGGCTCATGGCAGGAGCCGGGACTAAAGGTGCTTTAGTCCCGGGCGGTGGATGGAGCCGGGACTAAAGGTCCCTCTCGTATAAACCGCCGCCTCCCTTCTCTCTTTCTCCTCATCGATCGTCTTCGTCTTCAGCGCGTCCCCAGAGCTCCGCCGCCGCCGATTCGCCTCCCCGGCCACCCTCGACACCGCCTTCCTCATCGGAGGGCACCTCGAGGCTCGCCCACCTCGCCAGAGTAGCCCCGACGCTGCGCTCATCACTGAGGAGCCCCCGTCTGCCCCTGACGCCGCGCGCGCATGCCACGCCACCCCCGACGCCGCGCCTTCTTCCTCACCGGAGGGCATCATCCCGATGCCCCCGACGCCGCGCCTTCCCCGTGACATCCTGTTGCTCGTAAGCTCGATCGTTTTCCCAGTCGTAGCCCAGTCACGTCGGAGTGTGTCTCGCCACCATGGCTGTGGGGGTATTGACCCCTATACCCTTATGGCTAGGCTTGGGCCGGCCCAGATCAGAGGGTTTGGTCCACCAAAGGACAACGCGCGGCCCGGCCAACCTGTTCCGAGTCCCGCGCAAGGAGTCAAGACAGATTTGGCAATTAAGCAAGATCCTGGTCGGTTAGAATAGGAATCCTTATCCAGCCACCTATGGCAATTGTAACTGGCTAGGATTAGTTTCCAGATCTGTAACCCTGCTCTCCAGACTATATAAGGCGGGCAGGGGACCCCTCTAAAAACATCTCCCATTGACATACAACAATACAATCAGACGCAGGACGTAGGTATTACGCCTTCTTGGCGGCCGAACCTGGATAAAACCTCGTGTCTGTATTGCGTCACCGTCTTGTTTGCAGCTTGCGCATCTGTCTAACAACAATCTACTATCTTGGGCATACCGCTAGGTAGACTGCCGACCATATTTCGTTGACAGTGGCGCGCCAGGTAGGGGGTGTGCATACTGCTCTCCAAGCAAACAAGATGGTCATCATCTCCGGCTCCATGGCTATGCCGAACGGCCTCACGTTCACCGTCGGCCAGATCACCTGGACCACTGGCTCCGATGAATTCATCGCCATGACCATGAAGGAGGCGTGGATTCAGTCTGCGCCGACCACTGCTTCACCTGCATCGGCTACGGCTCCGACCACGGTGGATACGGCTCCGACCACGGTGGATATGGCTCCGACCACGATGGATCTGGCTCTGACCATGGTACATCTGGCTCCGACCATGCCTGCATCATCTTTAGCCACGCCGACCACTCATCGTCCGCTTCCCCGCTACAAAGGGAAGCAGATCGACAACACCGACCTGCTCGACTCCATCGATCGGGTTGGCACCAAACTCGCTGAAACCCTAGCTCTGGTAAGTGCAATTAAAAGTTGACCTAATGAGCAGGTAAACGCTCCCCACAATAGATCTACCCGACCCGCTCGGGCCGGTCGTCCTGCACGACTTGGTACAGATCTCGTGGTCATATCTACTCCTGAAGGGCGCTCCGCTCGTCGTCGGCCAGCCTCTGCGGTGGAACTCCAGCTCTCTAAGTGCAAAGCCTCGATGGAGAACTACTAGGCCTAGCCCTATGGCCTACGAAACGCTGCCTCCAACTACGCGTATAATATACAGCGCTGCTCAGATCTATGTCTTGTACATCGACCTCGGCCGAAGCCACACAACTTCGTCAACATGATCCGGATTGAGGATTATCAAGAAGGATCCGTCCACACGGTCCAAGAGGGTGACTCCAGCTCCTCGTCTAGCATCGCATCTAATGCCTCCGTCCACACCGAGCTCCAGCATCACGACGATGAAGGCATCGAATACGATCTATATATCCCAGACCACGCCCCGGGTTCCCACAATTCCCATCTTTCCCGCCAAGGCGAGGGGATTTGATCAATGTTGTCAGCAATGACAAACCGCTAGCAGTTGGCAAAACAGAACAAGAAAGGATTGCATGCGAGGCACGCAATATTGACCGGTTTAATCGCCAGCAAATCGAAGCAGAAGCAGAAGAGGAGGCATGACACATAAGGGTCCATCCACGCGACCTCAACAATGCTTTCGATAGGGTGGGGGACAAATAGGTCTTTAGGACTCCAAGCGCCAACGTAGCCATCGCCATGGCGACAATGCAATGGCTACCCAACACCCCAGAAACCCAGGCAATTCACGATGAAATACAAGCCTATCTGACGGCTGCTATGGCCTAGACCGTAGAGATTGTAAATCAAGCTCGGGCTCCATCCGTCTCAGTCGAGTCAAGCCACAGCCGCCAGTACTCAAGTCGCTCACAGCCACCCAACCAACGTGGCTCGCGCAACAACGACCCATCAGACAACCGTCAAGGCGGAAACGGTGGCCATGATGGTGGTCGGGATGACAACCACCGTTGGGAGGACAACCGCCGCGATGTCCGGGACAATAACCGTCGAGACAACCGCGACAATCGCCACGATAACCACGATCGTAGGGCTAATCTAGATGGCAATTGAGATCGCCATGGTGGCAATAACGATCTCCGCCATTACCTCAGTGGACGTGATCTACGCGCTCGCATCAACCAGAGAGCCAACGATCGTGCATCCCATGAAAGTTATCGCCGCATGGAATATGACAATACCCACGGCCCACTGGGTTTGAAGCAGTTTACTCCACACCTTCACCAAGTCATATGGCCCAAGAACTTCAAGCTTGAGAAACTTTAGAAGTACGATGGCAAGGAGAACCCCGAATTATGGGTCATGCTCTATGAAACTACGTGCAGATTAGCCATGGCTGACGAGCACGTCATGTCTAACTACTTTCCAGTCGCTGTTGGCCATGCAGGTCACCAATGGCTAGTCAGCTTGCCGGCAAACTACTTTGATTCTTGGCAAGAGCTCAAGCAAGCCTTCATCGACAACTTCATTGCTACTTGTGAGCAACCCGGTAACAAATATGATCTGCAATAGATTCGGGATCGAAAAGATGAGCCACTGCGCGAGTACGTCCGACATTTCTCGGAGATGCGCATCAAGGTCTCATCAATCTCCGACAATGAGGCAATCGAGGCTTTCATCACTGGCCTCCGCTTCCATGACGCCCTAAGGGACAAGCTCCTCCGCAAGAGACCTGAATCAGTCATAGCGCTCCAGGCCACCGCTAAGAAATATGCGGACGCCGACGACGCTAAAAAGATAATTATCAAAGAAGCAGCAAGGGTTCCACGCTCCGACCACCCCCACACCGCGACGACTACCATGGTAACCGTGGTCGGAACGACAATTTTGACCACCGCAACCAGCACAACGACTCCCGCGACCACCGCGACCAACGTAATCAGCAGCGTAACCGCCGTGACGATTACAGGGCAAGCGTGCTCAGGAAGACGACGGCGAGGTCAACACCGTTAAAAAAGGTGGCGGACGTCGTAACTACGAAGACGACTATGCCAAAGCATTGAAAGGGCCCTGCCAGCTCCATCCTAAGTCAACCATACCATGGAGAATTGCCATGTTCTCAAGTCTATCTACATGTGTCAACAGGCTCCGGATACATCCGACAAGCCTAACGACGCAGGGGAGCAACACAACGAGGACAACGACGACGAAGACACAGATCCTCGTCACAAGTACGTCAAGCCAACTGATCGCGTGCACACCATCATCGGAGGCAAGGTGTCCATCGAGACCAAACGAGAACGCAAGTTGCTCGCCCACGCTTGCTTGAACGTGGCCAACACCAACAACCTCCTCACCGATCCGTGGCTCCCTCCGTGGTCTCACCGCGAAATCTCCTTCAGCAGAAAAGACCAATGGGCCGCAATACCTGAGCCAGGACGTTTTCCCCTGGTCCTCGATCCTTGTATCAATAAGGTTTAGTTCGACAGAGTACTGATCAACGGCGGTAGCTCCATCGACATACTGTTCAAGAACAGTCTGCTCGCCCTGAAGATAGCCTAGGCGGATCTCAAGCCGTACGAGGCACAATTCTAGGGTGTTCTCCCTAGACAGAGCTCTACACCTCTCGGGCAGATCACGCTACCTTTGCAATTTGGGACCCCGAACCACTTCCGCACTGACTACATCAACTTCGTGGTCGCTGACTTCGACGGCACCTACCATGCTATTCTTGGTCGACCATCGCTCACCAAGTTCATGGCCATACCTCATTACAGGTATCTGGTGCTCAAGATGCCTACCGAGAAAGGAGTTCTAACCCTCCGAGGCAACATGTACGCAGCTTATACCTACGAGGACGATAGTTTTAAAATAGCAGAGGCTCACGACCTCTCTATTCGCATGGCCGAGACCATGCTCAACGCCAAGAAGACCTCGGCCGACCACCTGGAGATCTCAGAGCCCGAGGCTCCATGCAAGAACATCAAGTCCAAGGAGCACAAGGTGATCCAGCTGGTCGACGGTGATCCCAGCAGAACGGCCCTTATCGGGGCCAACCTGGATCCCAAATAGGAAGACATGCTCGTCAGGTTCTTGAGGAGCAACGTGGATGTGTTCGCATGGAAACCTGCTGACAAGCCCAGTGTACCTCAAAACTTGATCGAGCACTCCTTGAATGTCAACGGCAAGGCCAAACCTATCAAGCAGAAGCTACGACGGTTCGCTCGCGATAAAAAGGAGGCGATTAGGGTAGAAGTTACATGGCTTTTGGTAGCCGGATTTATCAAAGAAGTGTATCATCCGGAGTGATTAGCCAACCCGGTTCTTGTATGCAAAAAGAATAATGAATGGAAAATGTGCGTTGATTACACTGATCTCAACAAACACTGCCCTAAGGACCCCTTCGGCTTACCTCGCATAGACGAGGTCGTAGATTAAACCGCCGGTTGCGAGCTGCTTTCCTTTCTCGATTGCTACTCTGGTTATCACCAGATCGCTCTCAAAAAGGATGACCAGATCAAGACATCTTTTATCACGCCTTTCGGCGCCTACTGCTACATGACAATGTCATTTGGGCTCAAGAAAACAGGGGCTACCTACCAACATGCTATACAGGCCTACCTCAAAGACGAGATAAAAGACGAGCTCGTCAAGGCTTATGTTGATGATATAGTTGTCAAAACCAAGGAAGCACATACCCTTGTTGACAACATGGAATGCACCTTTGCAGCCCTTAACACATTCCAGTGGAAATTAAACCCCAAAAAGTGCATCTTTGGTATTCCTTCTGGCATACTACTTGGCAACGTCGTCAGTCACGATGGCATACGCCCTAACCCAGAGAAAGTCAAAGCTGTCTTGGACATGAAGCCACCCAAAAAGGTGAAGGATATTCAGAAGCTTACTGGATGCATGGCCGCCCTTAGCCATTTAATATCAAGATTAGGCGAAAAAGGATTACCGTTCTTTAAACTGCTCAAAGCATCTGAAAAGTTTGAGTGGTCGGAGGAAGCAGACGCTGCTTTCACATAGCTGAAACAATACCTTACGTCACCTCCGGTCCTCACTGCTCCCAGAGAAGATGAAACACTCCTGCTTTACATTGCGGCTACTAATCGAGTGGTCTCCACAGCCATGGTGGTCGAGCGCGATGAGCCCAGCCACGTCTACAAGGTACAACGACCAATCTATTTCATCAGTGAGGTACTTAATGAGTCCAAGACCTGGTACCCACAGATTCGGAAGTTGATCTACGCCATACTAATAACATCCCGAAAGTTGAAACATTACTTCGACAGATATCGTGTGGTGGTCATGAACGAGTACCCTCTACGAGACATCATTAGCAACAAGGATGCAAACGGGCGCATCGTCAAATGGGCAATGGAGCTATGCCCCTTCTCCTTGGAATTTGCAAGCCGTACTACAATCAAGTCTCAAGCACTCGTCGATTTCATCGTCGAGTGGACAGACTTAAGCGCGCCTACCTCTCCGGGGTCCGACGAGTATTGGACGATGTACTGCGACGGCTCTCTCAACATTGACGATGCGGGAGTAGGAGTCCTTTTTGTGTCACCATCCAAGGAGCAGCTCCGGTACGTCCTCAGGATTTATTTCCCAGCATCTAATAATGCCACCGAGTATGAAGCATGCCTACATGGTTTGCGCATTGCGGTTGAGCTCAGCGTTAAACGTCTCTATGTCTACAGAGACTCGGCTCTAGTCATCAACCAACTCAACAAGGACTAGGAGACAACCAGCGAAAAGATGGATGCATACTGCAAATCGATCAGAAAGCTGGAAGGCAGGTTCTATGGCATCGAGTACATACACGTGGTCCGGGACAAAAATCAAGTAGCGGATGCGCTGTCAAAGTTAGGATCATCCCAAGCCAAAGTCCCACATGGCGTATTCATCCAAGACCTACTCACGCCTTCCATCGAAGAGGAAGATTCCATGGTCGACAAGCCTCTAGACCAGCAATTGGTGGCTACGGTTCTGGCGTCGAGCACCACCGAGCCGCCTCCGACCACTCATGAGCCCGACTGGAGAATACCTTTCATCAAGTACCTAACAGATGGCAATGGATACACTAATCGGATAGAAAACGAGCGCCTGATGCGTTGCAGTAAGTAGTACCTGCTCGTCGATGGCAAGTTATGGCACAAGAACGCAAAAGAGGAAATCTTGATGAAGTGTATAACCTAGGAGGATGGCGAACATCTCCTAGACCAAATCCACTCTGGCTCCTGTGGCAACCACGTGGCCTCAAGAACGCTAGTCGGTAAGGCTTTCCGAGCAGGGTTCTATTGGCCATCAGCGGTAGCCGACGCAGAGAAGCTAGTCCGCCACTATGAGGGTTGTCAGTTCTTCGCCAAGAGAATCCACATACCAGCACATGAGATCTAGACAATACCAACCTGTTGGCCCTTCGCATGCTGGGGACTGGATATGATCGGGCCCTTCAAACCGGCTCCTAGGAAATTTACATGCGTCTTTGTGCTGATCGACAAATTTTCTAAGTGGATAGAATACATGTCTCTGGTACAGGCATCCTCAGAAAAGGCTGTCACGTTCCTCGACTAGGTCATCCACCGTTTTGGCATACCCAACAACATCATCACTGATCTGGGTACTCAGTTCACCGGGAATGCTTTTTGGGACTTCTACGATGAAAGGAGCATAGTAGTAAAATATGTCTCGGTGGCACACCCTAGAGCTAATGGGCAAGTCGAGCAGGCAAATGGCATGATCTTGGACGCATTGAAGAAGAGGATGTACAGAGAAAATGACAAAGCTCCCGGAAGATGGCTCAAAGAGTTGCCAGCCGTGGTCTGGGGCCTCAGAACTCAGCCTAGTCGTAACACCAGCGTCTCACCATACTTTATGGTTTACGGCACTGAGGCAGTCCTCCCAGCAGATATAGCTTTCAGATCAGCACGGGTAGAGAACTTCGACGAGGGCAAGGTCAATGAAGTACGGGAGCTAGAAGTGAATAGTGTAGAAGAGAAGCGGCTCGATTCTTGTGTACGTACAGCCAAATACCTTGATGTTTTATGCAGGTACTACAACAAGAACGTTAAAGAGCGGTCCTTCGTGGTTGGGGACCTGGTCCTGAAGTGGAAGACGAATCAGGCTGGTGTCCATAAACTCACAACACCATGGGAGGGGCCCTTCATGATCAAGGAAGTCACACGACCAATGTCTTACAGGTTAGCTCACCTGGACGGTACGGACGTACCAAATTCATGGCATATCGACAAGCTTAGACATTTCTATACTTAACTACTGAGATATGTACTCCTCTTGTACTTTCGATTTACTTCAATAAAGCTATTTTGATTTCTCCGACCACTCTAATGTGTCACTTTGAATTTTACGATTATTCTAACTTAGCCAGTAAAAGCCGACCACCATTCCTTCTACGGTTTTCGAAGCAGGCCCTGTCTCCGGTTCCTCCCAACGCGTGCATGGGATCCGCTCTCTACGCTACGGGTGATCGACAGGTCCCCCCTGGTTTGACTTGTCTGCGTCTACGTGTGCACATGTCACACACCTCACACTCCGACCACATGGCAAACTAGGGCCGCACAAACTTTTTGGGATGACGTGTCGAGTACAATGGTACAACTAAACAGAACGTTAACATGTTCTCACTTAGTTACACCAACATGAGTTCCAAGCTTAAATACGTTTTATACAAAGCAAACAAGCTTATGATGATATACAATTACGTTATTACAAGCTTGCCTGAAGAGGCCCAAGTTTACAATAACACAACTACGTCCTTCTTCTACAGCTCTAGCCTATTCTATTGGCTGGTCGGGGCACGCGGCACCCGCTACTCGCTGCTTCTGATATCCTGCTCGAGTCTCGGGGACTCTTGTACTGGTCAAGCTGAAGAGGATGGCCCCGCCGATGCCTGGCTAGTCGAGACCACTGGTTTCATCGGTTGGCTCGCAACTGATGGCGTTTCCAGTTGACTTGTCGATGGCGTACCCTATACAGGTGCTGTCCCACCTCCACACAGGTTAATGTCGCCAATTATCTTTGAAGACAGGTCCAGCTGGGTCATCCGAAGCTCCTCAGCCTTGTCTGGGTCTACCTCCTTCAGGTACCCAGCCTCCAGGCACTTGAGATCAATCAGGGGGTAGTGGGCACGCACCATGCTTAGCACATGTGCACCTGTGTACTCACCCGCCTCCTTCACAAACTCTTGGAACCATCCCCATGCCTTTCGGCACCTCTCGACCAGTCCAAGCTGCGGCGTCCTCGGCACTTCCTCTGTAAGCGTTAGGTCGATAAGGTCGAGGACGGGCATGATGCCGGTTGCCACCTCCTAGCACCGGTTCTTCCATGTGCCCCGATCCTCGGTGGTCTCTAGGCATCACACCTTCTAGCCATCACGATCTTTCATCACAATTTCTAGATGTTTCTTGGCATTGACTTTTAAAACTGCAAACCGCACAAGACATTAAAATGTCATGCCATGACAAGATAAGGCGGGCAACAGAGTGAGCAAGGTGGTCTGGAACACTTACTTTTCAGTTCCTCCTTCATCTTAGTTGTGTGGTCCCGGAGTTGAGACTGGTCGCGCACCAGTTTCTCGTTGTCCTCCTTCAGGCGACCACACTCTACGGCCACACGGCTATTCTCCTCTTGGAGATGGACTACTTCGGCTTCTAAGCCTGCACTACAGCTGTTACTACCAACAATACAGCAACACATGTCATGCACTTGCTGTGATAAAATGACAACTTACTTGTTTTTTCCTGCTCTTTGTTACTAAGCTGGACGACCAGGTTTTGGTTTTGTGCCTCTTGTTCCGTCCTCTCTTGGTCGGTGGCTTCAAGTTGGTGATGCAAGCGTTCCACCTCGGCTGCCAGTTCTCTATTGCTTGCTGTGATCCCCTCAATCTGGTCGAAGCACTTTTTTTGGTACTTTGCGGTCTTCATCAGGTCCTACATGTAAAAAAGCTAAGTCAGAAAAATCGACTAGATAGCAAGATCAAGTGGTCAAGCCAAACATACCTGGACTTCTATCACCAGACATTTTGCCGCTCATTCAACTTTCATGGTCTCTTCGACCTCTGGGATTTCCTCATGCATAACCCACTGGTCGTTCCGCCAGCACGATACATATACATGTTGTCGTTTGTCTTGGGGACGGCCCAGGACCTCATCTACTTTGTCCTCTTCGGCCTCTTGTTCAGGAAGCGGCACTGGTCTAGAGTTTGTAGTCTCTGCGATCACTAAGGCTTTTCCACGAGCCATAGCATCGGTAAGTGTGCTCTGTGCCACCTCCGGCTGCTGCTCCTCGGCTTGGTCTGATCCCCTTGGCGCCGAAGTATCCCCTTCAGCAGGGTTAGTGCTCAGAGCACTTGAACTTAGCTTGGCTCTCTGCTCGACCAGCTGCTCGGGGACTGTCATCTGGCTGCTCATCTGTTGAGGTTCCGGCGGATTTTCTTCTATAGGTTCCTCCACAACTGGCTACTGGGCAGTTCTCTCCGCCATTGCTGGCGAAGCCATGCCACACCCGGCTAGCTGGTCAGGATTTTCGGTGGATGCCAACCTAATGTATCAGAGATAAGTCAAGAGGGCAACAGTATTCAAATATAAATTGTAAGCTTACATCAAGGTTACAAATACTTACAGCTTGGAAGCACGGAATGATGTGGCGAAGGCACGTCTCTTCATCCGTGCTTGCTCCACATGCTCTGCAGGTGTCACTGGGTCTCTTTCCATGACCAGTACCGGTGCCGGGGCTTGGTGCTTGACCCCTTGGCTGCTCGTCCTCTGCGTTGCAGTGGTCGGTGATGCGATCCCTGCTGGCACGGAGGAGGCACCCTGCTCCGTCGACTCCAGTTGTCTCCTCCTCTTTCGAGGGACGAGTTGGAAGATGTCTGCATCCTCTATTTTATCATCTGATAGTGGGAAGATGGCCTGACGACGCTTGCTGGCCGTCGGCCGCTTGCCAGCAGCTCTAGCTGTTGCCTCCTCTCCAACTCCGAGCATCGCCCAGTCGACGTCTTCGGTCCTGGTGCTGGTCTGGGCAGTTGGGCCGGCAACTTGTGGCCACTCTACGCCAGGGGGTGGAGACATGAACACTGCTGCTCTGTCATGGCCATTAATCTAACAAATATACAGGCGATAACACAGTAAGTTTTCTGTTACAATGTAACACTATGGGTACAAGGCAGAATGATTTACCTTTGGGGGAGGTTGGGCGAGCTAGAAAGCATGCTCGATGTCACTCAATCTGACATAATTTGGATCGGCTAAGTTGAATAGCTCTCCAATCCTGGCTTTGACTTCGATCTTGTCAAGCGCCTCTTTCCTGGTCCTCGTTGGATCTGCGCTACCCTGGTATTCATAGCCAGGATGTACCCTCCTCTGACAGGGCTAGATCCTTCGGCTAATGAAGTTCCCGACCATGCTTGGACCATCTAGTTTCTCCCACGGGATCATCCCAAGCAGTTCTGTGATCTATTCCAAGTGCTTGGGTTTCTCCGGAATGAACCCCACGTCGCATAGGGTGATCATGTTTGGCTCTTCGTGGATGTAGAACCACTTCTTGTACCAGTCATCCAGTGATGTGGTCCAAGGGCAGTGCAAGTACTGGGCCTTCATCCCATCACGCAGATTGAGGTATACGCCTCCGGCTATCTTTGAGCCACCGCTTCCTTTCTTCCACAGACAGAAAAGATGGCGAAAGAGGTCAAAATGGGGCTGGAAGCCACCATATGCTTCGCAAAGATGGATGAAGGTGGAGACAAGAAGAATCGAGTTGGGATGCAGATTGCAAATCCGAATCTTGTAATACAAACAGAGCCCCTAAAGGAAAAGGTGCACTGGAACCCCAAAACCCCGCTTGAAGAAATCCTCGAAAACCACAATCTCACCTGGTTGTGGATCGGGGTAGCTTTCTCCTTCTAGTGCGCGCCATCGCGCAAGTGCCTTGTTGTGGAGCACTCCCACGGTGACGAGGTCTTCGATGGTCTGCTCGTTGCTCCTTGACTTCCACCACTCCTTCGCCATGACTTCGGTTTTCTTCTGGGCGTCTCTCTTTGCCATTAATCTGTCCTTGCTAAAGGGGTGGATATGGTGGAGGGGTGATTGGTGATTATCTTGGAGGTATAGGGTTTGGCAAGAGGACGAAGAAGGCTACAACGGCGAATGGTAATGGGGATCGGTAAAAAATAACTTACCAATTCTATATTATAAATAACCAAGAGTTCTGCCGTTTTGTCCGCTTGAGATTCTTGGGAGACATGCGTACGCACCGCAGACTGTTGTTTTCACAACCTTGAGATCTACACCAATAAACGTGCCCCTTCATTACCAGTGTACGCGCCTCTTCGTTGCTAGTGTGAGAGGGCCCACACTGACGCACCTCCTTATAGGTGCCAAGCGACTGTTTGATAGAAAGGACAAGAAGATAGTGTGACGTGCTATACCCATCTGCTTTTTTGACCAGGCATGTCAGATTGGACTTGACAAAGTAAGAAGATAAATAAATACACCAAATAATAATACAAGAGGCGTTCTTTTCTTCGCTGCATGTCTTGTGCTTGGGGACTGCTCCGACCACTGTCGTGCTCGGGGACTGCTCCGACCACTACCGTGCTCAGGGACTGCCCAGACCACTTCCGTGCTCAGTGACTGCTCCAACCACTGCCGTGATCAGGGACTGCCCAGACCACTTCCATGCTCGGGGACTGCCCAGACCACATCCGTGCTCGGGGACTACTCCGACCACTGCTGTGCTCAGGAACTGTCCCGACCACTGCTCGGAGACTGTTCTTCTTGGCTACATGTGATTTGTACTCACATACAGTTGAGAGACATTTATTTAGACCTTGCTACAAGGCTCATACTTCACCTTCTAGCAAGCTCGGGGACTACATCGGTACAATGCACCTACGGGTGCATCTTGTATCGCCTGTAAGACGATTGGATTTTTAACTCCAGTGGAAAATCTTTTTGGACCCTGGCACCACGTGCCTACATCACCTACTACCAGGCTCGGGGACTAAGTGGGCACACTTCACCTTGCGGTGAATGTGTTTGTTTTTTGACTACTACGCCTATGATGATCAAGGACGCTACGCTTCGAGACACACTTACATTTCTTTTTAGAAATACAAGTGGGCACACTTCCCAGAATGGAAGTCTTTTTCTTTTTTCTTAAGAGCACCACACATTCTTCGGACAACCTACTTCTCCGATTGAATACGGTGGTCAGAGACGTCAAGAACTCAAGCCTCAATGTCAGGAGAATGTTAAAATGGCGTGTTGCAGCATAATACATGGTGCTCGGGGACTAGCTGTGGGGGTATTGACCCCTATACCCTTATAGCTAGGCTTAGGCCAGCCCAGATCAAAGGGTCCGGTCCACCAAAGGATGACGCGCGGCCCAGCCAACCTGTTCGGAGTCCCGCGCAAGGAGTCAAGATAGATTTGGCAATTAAGCAAGATCCTGGTCGGTTAGAATTGGAATCCTTATCCGGCCACCTATGGCAATTGTAACTGGCTAGGATTAGTTTCTAGATCTGTAACCCTACTCTCCGGACTATATAAGGCGGGTAGGGGACCCCTCTAAAAAACATCTCCCATTGATATACAGCAGTACAATCAGGCGCAGGACGTAGGTATTACGCCTTCTTGCGGCCGAACCTGGATAAAACCTCATGTCTGTCTTGCGTCACCATCTTGTTTGTAGCTTGCGCATCTGTCTGCTGACAATATACTATCTTGGGCATACCCCATGGCTAACGTAGAGCTTCCTCCGGTGCGTCTGCTGCTATTCTGGGTGTCGGGGTAAGTTCGCGGGGTGGTGTTGGTCATGCTGGTGCGGTCCGCCTCGCCGGAGCCTCGCCATCGGCGAGTTTGGTTGGCCAGAGTCGGCAGCACCGTCGTGCGCTCTGTTTGGGTCGCTAACATGCAGGGTCAGGTCCTCAGTGAGAGAGAGGGAGAGAGAACAGTGAGATTTCTTATTTTCTGGATTTTGAATAGTGCAGCAACTTTGGAAATTCATAGGAAAATAATTATAGCTCCAAAAATTCTGAAAATTTGTGTGTAGCTTCTGTACATGTTCTATTATGGTTTAAAAATATGAAACTTGAAATTTGAATAAATTTTTAATGTTCAAAAATTCAGTCAATTAATTGATAAATGTAATTTCCATGATTTTTGTAGGCCATTGTATAACTCCAAAAATTATGAAATTTGTTTTGGTACACTAATTTGTCATGAGGAAGCTTACATAAAATTTTGAGGTCATTTGGAACAAGTTTGTTTTGAGCTTATTTCGAAATTAATTCAAAAATGGATAAGAGCAAACCCTAAGTGTTAGGTTTAGGGTTTGATCTTGTTTTGGTCATATTTCATGCACCATGAAAGCATCATGTTTACATTATCATCATGTTGAAGCATATGTTATTATTTTGTGTAGAATCCGAGAGTGAACCGATTCTAGTTGAGCAAGTTGTCGAAGAATCCCCGGTTGTCTCAGGATTTGATAATTGTGGTACTGATCCAGAACCCGAGATCATCAACGAAGGCAAGCCCCGGTTTATGCATTAAACCATTACCTTGTTTACTTTAAAAAGTTTATCACCTATGTTACCTATTGCATTAAGTTGATTAATTCAAATGTTATCTACTTGATGCATTGCCTACCTTGTTAATTGTTTACCATCCTTGAAGAAGATTTCATTTACAAAGACATAGAATTGCTTAGTATGCTTTATGGTAGGCTTTCAAAGTAAAAGTTTCGATACAATCAAAGATGGCATACTAGCCAAAGAAAGAAAGAAGATAAAATCAATTATGTTATATTCTGATACCATGTGGCCTATACCCTAAACCCAAAACCACCCTAAACCCTGCCCGGCCACCGACACTGGCCAGCCGCCCCGCATAGGCACCACCGCCCTGAAATGTGTATGAAATGTCTATGAAACCCTAATTGCATAATTATTGTTTTATAATTGTTTAGGCTCTCTATGGCTGACCCGAGAGACGATGACCTAGAGGCGGAAATGATGGATATTATCAACGCCGGCACTGAACATTGTGTCGATGTTGATAATGACCAACAGGAAGACGACGGTAGTCAATTCTTGAATCTCGATCATGAAGATAATTCCGGCGAGGTATATATTTCTCAATATCTAGCTCTCATTTATTTATTATGCATACATGTAGCCCACTGGATCGACCTTCGTTTTATAATACTTTTTGTGTTTCTATGCGTACATAGCCGTCTGGATCGACGACGACGACGGGGAACACAAAGAATGTTCGAGGGGCCAAAAAGCCATTGGAAGGCCGCTACATCATCTCAGAATTCAACGTGGCTACAAGCGAACCACTAGGACAATATGCATAGAAATTCATGTACCACTGTGGGTACCTTGTAAGGGACAAGCTCCCGATCAATGCCCATGAATGGAAAAAAATAACAATGCTCCTCATATTAGTTATGTCTCTGATAAGGATAAGGAGCTGATTTGGCAAGATGTTCTTGCACATTTCATGCTCCAAACAGATGATTATCATGAAGACATCACCCACGAAAGGTTGACAGAGCGAGTTAGGCACTGGACAATGAAGAAGATGGCCACCCAATTCCAATCTTGGAAGAAGCAGTTGTACAAATCATACGTCAAGAAGAACAAGACTCCAAATTGGAACGATAAGGGCCCAATCGCGAAGGCAAGGCCCTACTGGGAGGAATTTGTACAGTACAAGACATTAGTAGAGAGTGCGGAATGGACGAGAAGGAACCAAGAGAATTCCAGACAAAAGCAATACCAGCATAACATGGGATCAGGTGGCTACGCGACTTTCGTTCCCAAGTGGCAAAAAATAGAAGCAGACCTTATTGCCAAGGGGGTCGTACCTGAATCAGCACCGTGACCTGAACGCACAAAGCGTTGGTTTTTAGGTCATGGGGGAGGATTGGACCCAGTCACCGGGAAGCTCATCCAAGGCACAAAACTCGAAAGAGCAACAGAAAGGTTGATTCAAATTCTAAAAGCTAGAGATAGTGGACTATTCTAGCCCAACAGAGAGAAAAATGAACTGACATATTCCATCGGGACCACTGAGCATTCTGGACGAACTAGAGGCAAAGGGGCCGTTCCATGGGTGCAAGGTTTCCCTGAATGGATCGATTCGTACAGAAGCCGCCAGAGATGGAAGGATGAGGAGGCAGAGAGGATCCGCATCTTGCATCAATATGTTATTGAGTCACAGGAAGCGGTGCTTGAATCACAAAGGCGAGAAAAAGAAATGCAAGCAAAAATGCAAGAGGAAGTCGTAAGGCAAGTGCAAATACAATTGAGTGCCCACGGGATTACAATAGCTCCGGGAATCAACATTAGCCCCCCCGATCAGTTGAGAAGCAGTTGTGCTTCTATGGAGCTGCCTGATGCCATAAAAGATGTAGAGTTGCACTTCCCCGTGGATGACGTCACTGAACATTTTACATCATGTGAGCTGCACATTCCAAAAGATAATGGCACAGTGAAGGTGGCTATTGGTGTTGTAAACCCTATCGACCGTACCAAGACACCAAGAATCCATGGGGTAGTAGTACCAGCTAGATATGCTACCGTCTCGGTGGATAAAGCTATTGAAGGTTTTAGCGATGTGCCTCTTGACATTCATGGAGGTGACGGGGAGAAGACCATGGGAGAAGCAGAGAAGTCATTCATTGCATGGCGCAAGTGCTACATCAATATTCCCGGGAAGCCGTTGCTGCACAATAGGTACAGATGAAAGTGAACGAAACAATTTTTTTATTAATTTTATATTGCCTCTTAAATAACAATTGACTCATTGTCTTCTGTACGCACACAGCAGGGCCTCCCCCAACCTAAGTCCAATAGTACAATCACCAGACAAGCATAGTGCTCCGGGCGGCGGTTACGATGGGGTAGAAGACATGGCTGCATCCCCACCATCTCCAAGACGGTCTCCACCGCCGCCGCCACAGCCTCCAAGGCGTTCCCCAATGCCGCCTCGAAGGTCTCCAACGCCTGTTCCCCCACCTCCAAGGCGTTCCCCAACGCCGCCTCGAAGGTCTCCAACGCCCATTCCCCCACCTCCAAGGCGTTCCCCAACGCCACCTCAAAGGTCTCCAACGCCTGTTCCCCCACCTCCTCCCATGAACCAGGGAAGACGGCTGCAAACAAATAAGCCATCTGCCCCGCCGGCGAAGATGACCAAGAAGGCCCCCGTGAAACCAAGGCCAATTCCATAGAAATTGCCTGGTGAAATGAGTAAAGAGGAGTTAGATGATGAGGTTAAAAAAACCGTCGAAGCATTCTTCTCAGGCACAGGGAAGAGGAAGCAGCAGGAGCAGAAGCACTTCCACCTACCTCTAGCTAAACTAAGGCGGATGGTGTAAGCTGAGCAGAAAAAGAGGCGGCAAGCTCGTAAGCCCTCGTCACCATTAGACTTTGACCGCACTCTTAGCAAGATAATCAAGAAAGCTGCTAAAGTAAGGAAAACTGTTGCACAACTCGCAGAACAAGAATTGCAATCAGTGCCTCCTCTAGTTATTGCTAATGAATATGGTTCAAACATAGATATGCTGGATATGATGGAAATACTTGCTGATAAAGAAGTGGATATGACGGAACTTGCTAACTTTTATGCTATGAGAGGTATCGACCTTGGCGATTTCCTCTTCGAAAGTGCGCCGGTAGCGGATGAATGGCAGAAATATGAGCATGGCAGGAGTCTATGGAATCCTAAGACCATCAATGAACTAGGTACACAATTGTTCAAGCTAAACACCTTGTACCTCGACGCGTGTCATCAGAAAGAGTTCTATATTTCTGTCAGAATCAAAGACGACCATTGGTTTCATGGCGATAACGTTATGTACATTGAGTTTGCTGAATTACACCAACTAGTCCACCGGAACTCTCTCGACAAGACTCTCATCAGCTGCTATTGTCTGTAAGTGATTCTTTCTACTAGTTAATAATAAGTCGCTATGTACGTACATGTCTGTGTTTATTATCCTCACTCTATATATATGATGCAGGTTTGAGATGGGAGAGTGCAAAAAGAGAGGGTATACTAATATTGGTTTCAATGATCCACATATCGTATTCAAAAACCCTAAACCCCATCCAACATGGAAAGCAGAAACGGAGGCCAATATCAAGATGTTCTTAGAGAAGCAACGTGACAAGAAATGTATACTCTTCCCCTACAACTTCAGGTAAGTGTTCATAATGTCGACGATCGTGTATCCATATATATATGTTCACTGTACCTGTTAGCTAATTAATGAGTGTTAATGGACATGGCAGTGAACACTGGATATTGATGGAACTCGATCTGGAGAAAGGTCATCTAAGCATCTGGGACTCGATGAGAAAAGAGCAAAAAGAGTTCTAAGAGATGATAGATATTATTCAGAGGTAATTGCAGTCTCACTACCAAAACTATTCCAGTCTCTCTGCATGCAAATTAATGGTCCAAATATTTTTTATGTTATTTGGTAGCTGTTGGGAAAAGGTCTGTCAGGAACACCATATGAAACGCAAAGTGCCACTAAAAGTAGTGCTATACAAAGTAAGTACTATACACCTACCTTAGTTCAATTTCCCTATGCTCGGATGATGACGAATCTTTTTCTCATAAAGTGGGTTCTGCTGTAGCCCCAGGGGACCAATCTCTGTGGATACTATGTTTGCGAGTTCATGAGAGTGTGCTCAAAAAGAACTAGTCTAGAGGAAAAAAGGGTAAGTGTACACACACACACACACACACACACACACATATATATATATATATATATATATATATTCTTCATACATATATTTATATATATATATTCGTGATAGATACAATTTATTTATCATTATTCTTGATACACATATATATATATACATACTAATATACTTTTTTTTATCTCATATCTCAAATTGAAGACTCGTTGGTTGAAGGAAAAAACCCTGGACACACACCATCTCAAAGCAATCCAAGAGACAATAGGTGGATTTCTGAATGATCAGGTCTTAACTCCCGGCGGCGAGTTTTACTATGACCCAAATATGTGATAATGAAAGCCAAATTTCATATTGATCCAAAGAACATGTGATGATGAAATGTACAATTAATGCAAACCTTACATGTGACGATGAAATATAATATTATGTTTTAGTTTACTTTTACTTGTGTTGCTTGCGTGCATTGATCGAGTGAAAACTTTACAGTACGTGCGCGTATACGTATATTACTTTGCAGCGAATAATGCGTATTCAAAAACCAAATTAAAACAAAAAAGAATCATCAATTGAAATAAGCAGGAAAAGAAAAAAAAGACCCTTTAGTTCCGGTTGGTAATACCAACCGAGAATAAAGGGGCCAGCCCAGGCGCTGGCGTGGCTACCTTTTTAGTCTCGGTTGGTATCATCAACCGGGACTAAAGGTCCACTTCTATTCCCGGCTACTAACCCTTCATTTCCGAACTCCTATTCCCAGCTGCGTAACCGGGAATAAAGGGGGTTGGCAGCCGGGAATAGAAGCCCTTTTTTTACTAGTGATGGTTATGTGGGATGTGCAAGGTGGTTCCCAATGGGTGTGAATCGAGCGACACTAGTGACCATAAGGCACAGCATGTTGGAGTTGTTCCAAATTCACTCCAGGATATAGGCCAGGCTCACCCTTGCTAGGGTTTCGTGGAGACTTGATTCTCTTGTAAGCCGCCATAGGCGTGTAACCCAAAACTCTTGAGATAGTGAGATTGTTGCTGGCTGGTGCCCGTGGTTTTTCCCCTTCACATCGGAGGGGTTTTCCACGTTAAATCATGTGTCTCCTCTGTGGCTTGATTCTTTACTTCATATTCTTATACGTCGTTCATAACAAGTGGTATCGGAGCTTTGGTTGCTGTTAGGGTTCATGACAACGTCGATGAAGTTCGATCTTCCGCTGCTGAACTACGACACGCGGTTCTCGCTATGGCAAGTCAAGATGCGGGGGATTCTGGCGCAGACTCATGACTATGATGAGGCGCTGGATAGTTTTGGAAAGAGGAAGGCCGAGTGGACTCCAGAAGAGATCCGCAAGGATCAGAAGGCGCTCGCCCTAATTCAGTTGCATCTTCATAATGATATTTTGCAGGAGTGTCTGAAAGAGAAAACTGCTGCAGAACTATGGCTGAAACTAGAATCGATCTGTATGTCCAAGGATCTAACCAGTAAGATGCAGATGAAGATGAAGCTGTTCACCCTAAAGATGAAGGAGGAGGATTCAGTGATGAGCCACATCACTGAATTCAAGAAGATCGTCGCCGACCTAGTGTCGATGGAGGTGAAGTATGATGATGAGGACTTAGGTCTTTTGCTGCTATGTTCTTTGCCAAATTCGTATGCAAATTTTCGTGACACCATACTTTTGAGCCGTGATGAACTAACCCTAAAGGAAGTTTATGAGGCTCTCCAGTCTAGGGAGAAGATGAGAGGCATGGTGCAAAATGACGGGACGTCGTCCTCCAAGGGCGATGCTTTGCATGTGAGAGGCAGAACTGAAAACAGATCCTCCAATGATGGCAATGATGGTAGAAAGAACTACGAAAGGAGAGGCCGTTCAAAGTCCAAGCCGCATGGTAATAAAAAGTTCTGTGTTTATTGCAAGCTGACAAATCATAATGTTGAGGATTGCAGAAAAGTACAGAATAAGGAGAAGAGGAAAAACAAGTTGGCTGGTAAGGTCTCTGTTGCTGCTGCTGCGTCTGATGATGATTCTGGAGATTGTCTGGTAGTATTTGCTAGTTGTGTTGCTGGTCATGATGAATGGATTCTCGATTCCGCATGTTCATTTCATATTTGCACTAACAGAAATTGGTTTAGCTCGTATAAGCCTGTGCAGAAAGGGGATGTTGTGCGGATGGGAGATGATAACCCGTGTGACATTGTGGGGATTGGATCAGTTCAGATCAAGACTGATGATGGCATGACACGCACGCTGAAAAACGTCAGGTATATACCAGGGATGTCCAGAAATCTTATCTCATTGAGCACGCTTGATGCAGAAGGTTACAAATATTCCGGTTCAGATGGCGTTCTGAAGGTATCAAAAGGTTCTCTTGTTTGCTTGAAAGGTGATCTTAATTCTGCAAAGTTATATGTCCTTAGAGGGTGTACTTTACCTGGTTCTGATTCCGCTGTTGCTGCTGTTACTAATGATGAACCTAGTAAAACTAACCTTTGGCATATGCGTTTGGGACATATGAGTCACCATGGTATGGCAGAATTGATGAAGAGAAACCTGCTGGATGGCTGCACTTCGAGTAAAATAAAGTTTTGTGAGCATTGTATTTTCGAGAAGCATAAAAGGGTACATTTCAACACTTCTGTTCACACCACTAAAGATATTCTTGATTATGTTCATGCTGATTTATGGGGTCCTTCCCGTAAGTCCTCACTTGGTGGTGCTCGTTACATGCTTACAATTATTGATGATTACTCTAGAAGGGTTTGGCCTTATTTTCTGAAACAGAAAGATGATACTTTTGCTGCTTTTAAGGACTGGAAAGTAATGATAGAAAGGCAAACTGAAAGGAAGGTAAAATTGCTTCGTACTGATAATGGTGGAGAATTTTGTTCGCGTGAATTTAATGATTATTGCAGATCGGAAGGCATTGTTAGGCATCACACCATACCCCATACTCCACAACAGAATGGTGTGGCCGAACGCATGAACAGAACCATCATGTCCAAGGCCCGTTGCATGCTGTCTAATGCCAGGATGAGCAAGCATTTTTGGGCTGAAGCTGCTAATACTGCCTGTTACTTGATAAACAGGTCGCCTTCTATTCCACTAAATAAAAGAACTCCCATTGAGGTATGGTCTGGTACGCCTGCTGATTATTCACAGTTGAAAGTTTTTGGATGCACTGCTTATGCTCATGTTGATAATGGAAAATTAGAGCCTAGAGCTGTTAAGTGTCTTTTCCTTGGTTATAGTTCGGGAGTCAAAGGCTATAAATTGTGGAATCCTGAAACAGGAAAGACTTTTATGAGCAGGAGTGTTGTTTTCAATGAATCTGTGATGTTTACTGACAGTTTGCCCTCAGATCATGTTCCAGAAAAAGAGCTGCAGTGTATGCGCATGCAGGTGGAGCATGTTGATGATGATACAGGTGTGCAGGTGGAGCCTGTTGATGAGCATGGTGACCATGATAATGATGTTGCTGAGGATGATGCTCATGATGATGTTCAGCAAACTCCTCCTATTTTGCAGTTAGAGGAGGATTTACCTATTGCTCAACGCAAGTCAAAAAGGACAATTGCACCTCCTAAGCGTCTTATTGAAGAGTGTAATTTGTCTTACTATGCTTTGAGTTGTGCTGAACAGGTGGAGAATGTTCATGAGCCAGCAACCTATAAAGAAGCTATTCGTTGTGGTGATACTGAGAATTGGATTTCTGCTATGCATGAGGAGATGCAGTCTCTTGAGAAGAACAGTACATGGGAGATTGTACCTTTGCCTAAGAATAAGAAGACCATCAGCTGTAAATGGATCTTCAAGAGAAAGGAGGTTTTATCTCCAAGCGAGCCTCCAAAGTATAAGGCAAGGTTAGTTGCTAAAGGCTACAGTCAAATTCCGGGTGTTGACTACAATGATGTGTTCTCTCCAGTGGTAAAACACAGTTCAATTCGTACTTTCCTTAGTATTGTTGCTTCACATGATCTTGAGCTTGAGCAGTTAGATGTGAAGACTGCGTTTTTGCATGGAGAGCTTGAGGAGGACATATACATGGACCAACCAGAAGGGTTCATAGTGCCTGGCAAGGAAAAATATGTGTGCAAGTTGAAGAGATCCTTGTATGGTTTGAAACAGTCCCCTCGTCAGTGGAACAAGAGGTTTGATTCATTTATGTTAGCACACAGTTTTAAAAGATCTAAGTATGATAGCTGTGTTTACATCAAGCATGTTAATGGATCACCTATATATTTGCTGTTATATGTTGATGATATGCTGATTGCTGCCAAGAGTAAGATTGAAATCACTAAGTTAAAGAAGCTATTGAGTAGTGGTTTTGATATGAAAGATCTTGGTAGTGCTAAGAAAATTCTTGGTATGGAAATTAGTAGAGACAGAAAATCTGGTTTGCTATTTCTTAGTCAACAAAATTATATCAAGAAAGTTCTTCAGCGTTTCAACATGCAAAATGCTAAGGTTGTTAGTACCCCTATTGCACCTCACTTTAAGTTGTCAGCTGCTCAGTGTCCTAGTACAGATGCAGAGATTGAATACATATCAAGGGTTCCTTATTCTAGTGCTGTTGGGTCTTTGATGTATGCCATGGTTTGCTCTCGTCCAGATTTGTCATATGCTATGAGTCTTGTTAGTAGATATATGTCTAATCCTGGCAAAGAACATTGGAGGGCAGTTCAGTGGATTTTCAGGTACCTCAGAGGCACAGCAGATTCCTGTTTAAAGTTTGGAAGAACTGATAAGGGTCTTATTGGCTATGTGGATTCTGATTATGCTGCTGATCTGGACAGGCGAAGATCACTTACAGGTTATGTGTTTACTGTTGGCAGTTGTGCTGTGAGTTGGAGGGCTACTTTACAGTCAGTTGTTGCTTTGTCTACTACTGAAGCAGAATATATGGCTATTTGTGAAGCGTGCAAAGAATTAATTTGGCTGAAAGGTTTGTACGCTGAGCTTTGTGGAGTTGAATCTTGCATAAGTTTGCACTGTGACAGTCAAAGTGCAATTTACCTCACTAAAGATCAGATGTTCCATGAGAGAACTAAACACATAGATATCAAGTATCATTTTGTGCGTGATGTGATTGAAGAAGGTAAGCTGAAGGTATGCAAAATTAGTACTCATGATAATCCTACTGATATGATGACAAAACCTGTTCCTATTGCTAAGTTTGAGCTGTGCTCAAGCTTAGTTGGTTTAATTGGATAGTCCAAGAGACTATTGTTGGCACCAGTGGTTTTCTATCTTTGTTATGTTCAGGATGAAGGGTTGATTTATGATACAAGATGAATTTGTCTCAAGGTGGAGTTTGTTGGAGTTGTTCCAAATTCACTCCAGGATATAGGCCAGGCTCACCCTTGCTAGGGTTTCGTGGAGACTTGATTCTCTTGTAAGCCGCCATAGGCGTGTAACCCAAAACTCTTGAGATAGTGAGATTGTTGCTGGCTGGTGCCCGTGGTTTTTCCCCTTCACATCGGAGGGGTTTTCCACGTTAAATCGTGTGTCTCCTCTGTGGCTTGATTCTTTACTTCATATTCTTATACGTCGTTCATAACACAGCAAAGGTGCTCGGCTACAAGTGCCGTGATGGAGGTTTCGGTGGCGGGGCGAGGAGGCTCCAGGTCGATGCTCGTGCGGACCCAAAACGGCATGCACAGGATGGGGTCCAACTTCCGGTTGGCTAGTGTGGCGGTGCGCAAGCAGAGGGCGACCGTGGTGTGTGCCTATAGCGTAACATGGGTCTAAGGGGGTTCTCGGTAGGCGGCGTCGGCGACCAAGGCTTGACAGAGGTCCAACAGCGGCAAAGGTCGTGGCAGAGATCTGATAGCATCGCGGTTCCGTTTACCGGACTGCTTGGGCTAGCTTTTGGGGTTAGGCATTCGCGTCGGCAGACACGCGCTGGATCATGGCTATTCTCCTTAGCTCGTTCCCGCCTTGCAGGGTGGCCAGCATACATAGCAACGATGTTAGCACAATGGTCTCATGGGTAGGACAGGGCTCACAAGGTAGGTCTTTGGCAGGGGTTAGGGCTTGACGAAGCGGGAACATCGACTCATTGTGGCGGCACCATTGCCATGGTGTTCACGCACGACGGCGGGTGTTCCCAGCCAGTGTGGCTTGGCGTGGCCGTGTTTGTGTCTGTGGGATCATGGCGAGGAGCTCACGAGTGCACGGGCCAGAGCTAGTGTCTACACGTGTTTGAGCAAACCAAGGCCAAGGCTTGGCCCTGGGGTGCGCAAGTAGCCGGAGCGTGACCATAGTTGTACGAGGCATGGCACCAAGCCGAGCCTTTCGACATCATGCATGTACTCACGGCATGAGGAGGCGGCGTGACTATTGGTTTGGTTGTGCAGCATCGCGACGCTCTGGCCGGTGAGTGTTCAACTGCGGTGTCATTTGTGTGGCGGCCGGTTTCCCTGCGTGCCGGCCGTAGAAGACGAGGTCCTTTGACCTTGTGCATGCGAGCTAAGGTACACAGCAAAGTGGATGTCACCCGTGTGTGCGTGGGTTGCTCGTGGCGTACATGAGGTGCAGCAAGAGCTACGCCTTTGGCTAACGGCTGCTCACGGAGGAAGCAAGGCCAACTCAATGGTGGGGGTAGGCAGTTGTGCACCAGACAGTGGCATAGGCTCATCGGGGCTTACTGATGGGCGTCACGCTGTGTAGACCGCACGGTGCAAGGGACAAGGTGAGGCTGTGATGAGTGACTGTCGCAAGCGGGCTCATGGATTGGCTCGACTATTATGGTATCTTGCTCTTGGCAGCGCGGCTTATCCTGGTGGCAAAAAGTTAGGTTGGTGAGGTTGTGCAGCATCACAACGCTCCAGCTTGGTGAACGTTCGTGTGTAGGTAGTGGCCGTGATGGCATTTGCCTATAGTTCAAGGGCACAGCTCAAAGACTGGCACCTACAGGGGTAGACCGATAGTGAGGCAAAAGGGCTGGCTTGGACAAGATCCAAAGGCCATGTAGCCATGAGGACATAGCAGGCAACAAAGGCAACGCCTTGGGCCTGGGGTATTGGTCTCGCCGTAGGGCTCAACTGGGCTAGGAAGGTGAGAGTCCATCCAACTCGCGGTGCCTGGCCATTGCCAGTTCACGACGTGCGAGGTTCGGGCTTAAACTAGCAGTGATAGGGAGGGACACGAAGTGCCTACGAAGTGCTCGACAAAATGCCAAGACGTCCGTGCGTCGCAAGGTGACACCCTCGGGTGTGCGACAGTGGCAAGCTATGGTCTAGGCTGGGACGTGCATGTTCGTGATGGTACACGTGGTGTGTGTGTAGGGCTCGAATGGAGCTGAGATATGCCCATATGCCTCCCAAGTGGGAAGGCAAGGGTCGGCTTAGTCTTAGGTTAGCGAGGGTGACCTAGGAGAGGTGGATGGAATCCGAGAGTTCGGTCATGGCTGGGGCTAGGCTGTGGCATCCTCGACGCACGCTTGTGTACATGGTAGTCGCGACAATGCGGGGCTAGGCCTCGCACAAGCGGCGGTTGGTTGACGATGACGCTTTATGGTTGTGCACCCAAGGTCGTGCCTGGGTGCTCAACCGTGTGGCAGAAATAGACTCACGCCAGTGTTGGCTGAGGCATGAGTGCCACGGGAAGACACGGAGGGTGCGTGTGTACGTGCGACATGTCTACAAGCATTGTTAACACGCGGTCGATGAGGTCCCTGTAGAAAACATGGCTCAAAGGCCAGACACATGGAGGGGTCATCGGCCTTGGGCCGGCAACAGGGGTTGGAAAGGTCTGGCTTTTGGTTGTCTCACCGAGGGCTTGCGGACGACATGTCACTTGACTCGGGTAGGGCTCGGTGCCGGTAGCGCAGCTACGTCATCGTAGTTGTTCGGTGGGGTTCGGTTCAGGGCTTGTCATAGGCGAAGTAGGGGTTGGTCGTGCTTGCGGTTCGTCCACCGGCTCCAGCTCCTTGGTCGAGGCGATGTCGGTGTGGCGATGGTCGTAGGTCGTGTTGCGAGGTGGTCCAGGGAAGGCCGAGGCTTGCCGGAGATGTCCGAGGCTAGCTGAGGCTTGCCCCGGCCATCTGTAGCCAGCAGTAGCCTGCTACGGCCAACCGGGAGTGGCTGCGGCCTAGCCAGAGGAGGCTATGGCTGGGCGAGAGCTTGCTTGGGGCGGCCAGAGGTGGCAGTGAGGTCCGGCAGGGGCAACGACGAGGCAAAGTCTCAGTCTTGGCGAAGCACAACAGCGTCGGTGTGAGAAGGTGGTCGTCGTGGTGCTGCGTGGTAGGGAACGCGATGAAGCCGCGGTCCTGGGCTTGGAGGCGAGGCACGGTGAGGGCTTCCTGAGGCAGCGACGGGGCCCGCATCATGGGCGTTGGATCGGGCGTAGAGGCATCGGGGTGGCAGGGTGCAGCGATCGGCTATGCCTGGCTTCAGTCGTGGCCATGTCGAGGAGATTGTCATGGTGGTGTCGGCTCGGTGGTGAAGGGTGCACAGGCGCTGGTGAGGCCTTGGCGTGTCCGTGGCTGGGTCGCTGGGACTCGGTCGTCGCGGTCGGGAGGCGACGCTGCTGGTTCCTGGCAATAGCTCCCAGCACGGCAAGATCGGAGTGGAGCAAGACATGGTCGTCACGGCTCGGCTCAGTGCAGGGGACGGCGAGGTCGATGGCTCGGTGAAGGCACGGCGTCTGGTGAAGGGCTTGGAGAAGATGCTCGGGCGGAGACAAGCGACGGCGAGGCTACTCAGGGCGGTGTGGTGAGCAGGGTGCTTCTGCTAGGCAGAGAGGCAATGTGGAGGAGGGTACAGCGAAAGTGGCGGTGGTTGGAGGGAACAGGGAGAGCGGTGCGCCGGTGGGGTTCTTATAGGCGTAGCCAGCTAGGGTTTGGCGACGTGGACGGTGAGATGCCTCGGCGTCTGTACTAGTGGCCACGTGGCACACATCCCGCGGGGAATGGGGTAATGACATCAAGGTAGGCGGGTCCTAGGGCACGGCGCTGGCGGCGGCTGGGAGCGCCTAGGAGTGTCACGGCTCCCGCTAGGGTTCCATAGGCGCGATCTCCAGGTCACTGATCCATGGCGACGGTTGATCGGCCACTGGTGGGGCGCCACGTTGGTAGGTGTGGGCAGGGCTAGGCGCTGACGTCGAGGCGGGCCAGGAAAGGAGCAGTGCTGACGCCGACGGCCACTGGGAGCGTCTGCTCTAGGGTTTCCATCGGCGTGCGGGTAGGCTAGTTGGGCTACGGCGTGCGGATGGGCCTGTGGGGTTGCTGGGCTGGTGGCCTAGGCCTGGGAAGCAGGCGGCCCACGGGGAGAGGGAGGGGGCGAGATGGGTCGGGGAGGCACTGGGCCTGGTGGGGAGCGCGGGCCTACGCGAGGCAGCTGGAGGAGAGGGACTAGGCCACGCTGGGCTCTGGCTGTAGGGGAAGGCCGAGTGGGCTAAGGCCTAGGTTGGGTAGGCAGGGAGAGGCTGGGCTGGCGTGAGTTCAAGTGGAGTGGGCCAGCTAGGAAGTTTGAGCCCAGGGGAAGGAAAGGTGCTTTTCCTTTTCTAATTTCTATTTCTCCATTCCTAGCCAAGGGGTTTTGGTCCAAACTATGAGCTAGCTAAACCTACAATCAAGCAATAAACTCCAATCAAGATCCAACTCAAGGCACTCAAGTATACAATCTAATTTATATGTGATGCACAAGATTACTTGTAACCTCTTTTTGATTGAGATGGAAGCAAAGTTAGGGTTTCATTCGACTTAAGTTTGACCTAGCAACTATATGCTTCACAAATTGCAGGAAAATTTTTAAAAAGCTCATATTTTTTCTACACAAAACCCGGGATGTTACAACAAGTATGGGCTAACCAACGTGGAGCTCCAAAGTGTCGGCTACAAAGATGATCAGTGGGTACTAGCAAGCCACGTCGCGCAAGTAGCCTACTTTGGGATGCCCAAGGACGACAAGAGGCACGTGGTTGTGTTAGTTAAGCAGAGGATCGTGGGAGCTGATGGAGTCCAGAGTCCTGAAGAATACAACAACTACGCAGAGCTCGGGCTCTTTACCGATCATCCAACGAAGATCAAGGCTGTCGAGACCCGTTTCAACAAGACCAAGATGATGCCCTGGTTCTGCCCCGATGGTGAGAAGAAGACCGTGGGAGCGCCTGTAGCAAAATGATATGTATGCCATGCATATATGTAATAATGTAGTGACTTAATGACTAACGAGAAGTTTTGTAACTTATTATTATTATAATGGAACCATATATATGATCGTGGGAGATCCTAATTAATTTATGTATGCGGCATCGTTTGTGTTAAGTGTTGATTCTTTAAAATTATGTGATTTGTGTTGAAAACAAATGCAAAAAGTATTTAATTAACAAGTCCTACTCTACTACTACTCTACTTAAATTTTAGATCCTAATGATTGTTTTGGTATAAAATATCAATTTTTGATAATAAATATCAATTTTATATAATAAGTATCAATTTTAGATAATAAATATCAATTTTAGATAATAATATCAATTCTAGATAACAAGTATCAATTCTAGATAACAAGTATCAATTTTAGATAATAAATATCATTTTTAGATAATAAATATCAGTTTTAGATAACAAATATCAGTTTTAGATAACAAATATCAATGTTAGATAATAAGATAATAAATATCAATTTTAGATAACAAATATCCATTTTAGATAATAATATCAATTTTGTATAATAAGTATCAATTTTAGATAACAAATATCCATTTTAGATGATAAATATCAATTTTAGATAATAATATCAATTTTAGATAACAAATATCCATTTTAGATAATAAATATCAATTTTAGATAATAATATCAATTTTAAGATAACAAATACCAATTTTATAAAAAATATAAAATTTAGAAAACAAATAAATAATATAAATTTTAAAAACTTAACCGAGGAGAGAAAATAAGAGCACCCGCCTCGGTTAATATTTACGGAGGCGGGCATCCTAAGTGCCCGCCTCAGTAAATATTAACTGCGGCGAGCGCTATTATTTGACCGCCTCGGTTAATCATCCGCTATATATACTCCCTCTTGTCCCCAAAATTCATCAAGTCCTTCGGTCGCGCCGTCTTCTTCTCCTGAAGGGCTGCCCAATTTTTCCCTGCCGCCATCGTCAGTGCCGCGCTCCCTCCTCGCCCCCGTCCCCACCCTCAACTCCGAGCTCTCCCCCTCGCCATCAGCCGTGTCCCGACCCCGCTCCGCTGCGCCATCCACTGGGGAGCCCGAACCCTAGCTCTCCCCCGTCTGCCACCGTCTTCTTCCTGCATCCATGCCGTCTTCTTCCTCCCCGGCGTCCGTCCGTCCATCGTTCGCCGCCGCGTCCGCCATCCACCACCGCGTCCACTGTTTGCCGCATCCGTCTTCTTCCTCCTCGGAACCCTAGCCATCGCATGCGTGATTTATCAGAGGAGGGTGTGGTCGTTGTTTCTCCGCGGGCTCTCTGTCTCGGTGGCGACTCGGTTACAGCCGCCGCCGCCCTACGCCAAGTTCCCAGGGCTTCATCGTGCCCTTCTCTGGCAACAAGCCGTGCACCACGCCTATACGCTCTCTTTGATACTGTTTGATGCTGTGATGCTCTCTGATTCTGCCTGTGATTCTCTATGATGCTGCCTGTGATGCTCTATGCTGCATGTGATGCACCCTACCTTTCTGAGCATATGCCACTGCCTGTGATGCACCCTGTCTTTGAACTGAGCACATGCCTTCATCTTGCTATGATGATGAAATATTGTTCAATTGGTTTTTTTTTGGAGATAACTACAATTTCTGGTGATAACTGCAATTTTTGACTTACTTTGAATTGAGCACATGCCATTACTACACTATTTGGAAACTAAGAATCTATGAGGCAATGTTAAAAATATGTACTAGGACTATAAGGTAGACTAATTTTCAGCAGCAGACAATGTGAGGCAGTGATATGAGGTGGAGGGAGGTAGGAGGTTTACCTAACATGCCAAATGGGCGATGGTGTTTCTGTTTAGGTTCTGCTACAGGACTAGTGACAGTACTTCCTTTGGTTCAGCAAGTTCTGTTGAAACCAATGCCTTCTACTAAGTGCTGTTGCTGCTGCTCTTCTCTCTTATCTCCTCTACTCTCCTATCTCTTCTCCTATCCTATTTTGAATTGAGCAAATGCCTTCTCAATTTTTTTGTTACTCTGCTACTACTAGTGCTGACTGGTAGCTGCTGCACTTCTCTCTTACTACTCCTACTCCTCTACTACTCCCACTCTACTAGTACTCTACTCTACTAATGGGTCTGCACGCCTCGGTTAACCGTTTTTGCCCGCCTCGGTTAAGTTTACTGTAGTAGTGACTCTTACTAATGTTTGAGCTTCTCTGTGGCATATGCAATGATGAACTTTTTTAACTTCTAAAAATATGCTGAGGCAGTGGCATATGCAATGATGTGAACCCTTTTATGCTGAGGTAGCGGCTATGATGATCCAATACTCCCCCCTTGTAATGGGCTAAACTAGGATGGCTTGTATACCATATACAAGCAACCAGTTTAGTAGCGATGTGATGACAATGGGCAAATCTGAGCCAACTATGTAAATGATTTTTTTGTTTCTAAATTTTTTTAATTTGCTTCTATAATTTTGTACTTTTCTTCAATTTTTGTATCCCTACTCCCAATGTAATTGAAAAAAATATGTAATTTTGTTTTGAGATGAATATAATGATTCCATTATATATGTTTTGAGATGAATATAACATTGTGTTTATAATTATGAAATGTCCATATATATAATTCGATTTTTCTTAGCTTCGGTGATGACTTGTCCTTGCAGGATGCAGTCCTATCTATGCAAGCAAATGGATCTAAATATTATTTATCTCTCTCTGATGCATTTAACCCAGAGGGTCATCTCGGGTTACGATATACCAGACACTAATGAAAAGTTGATTAACTTGAACCCGCAAGAGAGAGAGCAAGTCCGGACAGAACTGCGCGACGAGTTGAAGTATAATGCGGTAATGTACATGTACAGAGCAATAAAGAAGCTTGGGGGAGGACATGGGTGTATCCTTGCCACCCACCAGTTCGTGTAAGTCAAAAGGATACTTGGAACATATATGTAGCTACTGAGATCAGCAGTTTTCATATTTGAAGATTTGAAATCTGTATTGTTTGAATGGTGCAACGGGGCATCATGGGCCACTGGATTGCATTTATGATCTATCCTCGGGATGGAAGGGCCGTCGTATTCAACTCTTTGCGGGATACAAACAAAGAAGGGTACAAGGACTTTGAAAGCGCATTGCGATAGTGACGGTACTTATTCTTTTACACTTAACATACGTGTTAAATTTGTCATTCACAATAGTGATTTTCGTACAGCGCTTACAAGAAGTACGTGGAGGATCCCAAGTGCCTCGATCGAAGATCTAAGAAGAAGAATAAGAACGACACAAAATTGAAAATTTGGCGACAATTCCTAGTACGAATCAAAAGTCGTATGTGCTACTCTATCGTGCATGCTCATGTCGTGCATTCTCTCTATATGATTGTGTATAATATATCGTGCAATGCGCCAAACAACCTCTTGGAACAATATGATTGTGTATAATATATCGTGCAGTGCGCCAAACAACCTCCTGGATACTACGTTTGCGAGTACCTCAGAGTGTGCGGCAAATACAGCCACAGCTGGCGGCAGCTCAAGAAATCGCAAGGTTGGTGGTAGAAGGAAAATGTGGACCATAAGAAGATCACTCAAACAGTAGCGGACATTTGTAAATTTGTCGTGGACTCCTGCGTGCATGTTGGGCGAATGTTCTTCAACGAGGAGGGTGAGTTAGCGACTGCAGAGAAGTACGAGAGGCTCAGAAACTGGAGCAACATGCTACGCGTCCCGGATTACATGTTGCCGGACTTTGGAGTAGAGAAAGAAAAGAAGCAGTGAACATATGACATATGTACGTAACTTGATTGTGCCGTTGTATTTTGGTGTTAATTTGAATGATGTGATATATATTTACGCTGTGTATGCGTATTTGGGTGCTTTGATCTGTGTTTAATTTCAATTTAAATTCAAATTCAAATTCGATTTCAAAATCAAAAAAGTATTTTTTATGTGGGAAATCATTAACTAAGGCGGGCAAGTAATAACAACTGCCTCTGTTGATAGTATAACATAGGCGGACGTCTTTAACAACCCACCTCGGTTAATATCGCCAGCCTCGGTTAATAAGTATTAACCGAGGCGGTTGCTTTAAGCCGACCGCCTTGGTTAATCGATTAACCAAGGTGGGCAACTATGTGGTCATGGATTAACCGTGACCTTTCGACGGAGGCGGATGCTTTGCCCGCCTCCATTAAGTTTACTGTAGTAGTGCATGGCTCACAAATGCTGCACAGAATGGCTTGATGATAGACTTCGTCTTCCTATGACTTGAATCGCTGGTTTCCTACTGCCTCCTGTTCCCAATATATCTGTTCTCTTTAGATGAACAACACTACCACTTGATTGATCTAAGTGGTGAGAATGAATGGAGCGACAGAGGTTACTCTTCCACCTCTCATATTTATATATGCACAGGGAAAGAGAAACATGTACTATTCGCACTAGCAAATTATATCGTTCAACATTCATATTTTTTAAATGTAAAAGTTATTTCTATTTTTTTAGTACTCGTCATAGAGTAATTTGAAAAGGACAAATTACAGCTTCTTAACACATGTCTTCTGTAAATGGCTGGAAGACTATTGTATTACCCTGGCATTTGTGTTCCCACAGCACTCCTGACAAAAACTGCTTCTGAACACATGTCTTTTGTACAAGCCATTTGCCAGTTTCCTGGCTGGCCATTTTGCATAATTAGTTCCCCAGGGCGGCATGAAGGCATGTCCAAAATTTCGTGGAGCACCAAACAAGGAAATCCATGTTACCTCACTGTTAGCAAGGGGCAAGGATAGGAGAAATTGAGGCAGGGAATCAGACGAACAACACAGAAATTGGGCTAGGGGAAATAGGCGAGGGAAGATTGAGTGCTTGAGAGTTTAGAGTTGTTACATGAATCATCATAATCCCCCCACGCTCTCTCTCTCTCTGGTTCTTATAACTCTTACACGGCAATTGCCCGTAGGTGCTCGTAGGCACGCTCTCACATCCACTCATCGCCAGCCAAGCGAATATGGGGCCGACGGACACGTGACCCGACCCGAGGTCCATGGGCCTCCTCATCCGAAGTAGCTGTGGTAGTTGGGCCGCCAACACTCCCTGGGGCTTGAGTACCGGCTTGACCCCAAGCAGGGGCTCTTGGAAAATCTTGACGCAGCTGGAGCAGATTCTCCCAAGTCGCCATGTCAGCCGACCATCTAGACCAGAGGATCAACCCTTGCTCCACCGAGCCATTAGCAGTAGTGACAGTGCGATGCTGCAGAACCTTTAGAGGAATGCGAGGCAGCTCAATGGAAGACGGTAGGGAAGGAAATACCTGGACAGTAGGCAGAACAGCGGCCTTCAGCTGACTGACATGGAACACTAGATGGATAGCAGTAGACAGTGGTAAAAGCAGCTTGTAGGCAACAGAGCCAATGCACTCCAGAATTTCAAAGGGACCATAAAACTTGAAGGACAACTTCTGATTAGCACGGGGTGCTAGAGTAGACTGCACATATGGTTGAATCTTCACGAACACCTTGTCGCCCACCTAGAACTGGCGTTCAGTACGCTTTTTGTCAGCCTGCCTTTTCATCCGCTCTTTGGCTCTGGCGAGATGTTGAAGGATCAGATCATTCATAACCTGATGATTCTGCAGCCAAGTGGACAGCTCTGGAACAGCTACAGCATCCCAAGCAGAGATCCCAAAATGCCAAGGAGGATAGCCGTAAAGTGCTTCGAAAGGTGAACACCCCAGAGCCGAGTGAGTTGTGGCATTGTACCAGAATTCCGCCAGGGCAAGCCAAGAAGACCATTTAGTTGGACGGGCATTGACGAAACACCACAGAAACGTCTCCATAGATTGGTTGAGCCGCTCAGTTTGTCCGTCAGTCTGCGGATGATAACTGGAACTCATCTGCAATGTCACATCGGCCAAACGAAAGAGCTCATGCCAGAATAAACTTGTGAAAATCCTGTCCCAGTCAGAAACAATGGCCGAAGGCAGTCCATGGAGGCGATAAACATGGTTGAGGAACAACTTCGCTACTGTAGGTGCTGTGAAAGGATGTAACAGCGGCACAAAGTGGCCATACTTGGTGAAAGAGTCAATAATGACCAGAATGCAATTGACATTACTAGAGCATGGTAAACCTTCAACGAAATCGAGGGATATAGTTTGCCAAGCTCCTGTGGGAACAACCAATGGTTGAAGGAGGCCAGGGAGGCGGGTTCGGTCAGGTTTGGCTTGTTGGCAAGTCAAACAAGACTGCATAAAGTTTCTGGTAGAGGCTTTCATCCCTTTCCAAGAGAACAACTGCTTCAGTCTAGTGTATGTGGCTGGGAACCCAGAATGCCCGCCTAGAGCGCTCGAGTGTGTAGCGTGCAATATCTTCTGCTGCAATGGAATATTATCACCAATCCAGATTGTAGAGTCGTGATGAATGACACCATCGCGAAGAGAGAAACCTGGCAGCTCATTTGGGTTGATAGATAACTTAATCAACATGTCAGAACTCATTGGATCTGATGTATACCCGGCTATAACCTCTTGAATCCAAGTTGGTGTAATGACAGATAGTGCTGCACAGGTGGAATCATGTACAATTTTGCGTGATAGAGCGTCTGCCACCCAATTTGAAGATCCTGGCTTATACACAATACAGAATTGAAGGCCCACCAATTTGGAGAAAAGTTTCTGTTGCCAGATGGTATGAAGACGCTGATCAGTAAGTTGGACAAGACTCCACTAATCTGTAAATATGGTGAATTCTGCATGTTGCAAATAAGAACACCATTGTTGGATTGCCATCAAAACTGCCAGGTATTCCTTCTCATACATGCTTAGACCCCGAGAGCGTGGCCCCAAGGCTTTGCTGAGGAATGCCAATGGGTGTCTGTCCTGGGTAAGCACCGTACCAACTCCATTGCCGCTGGCATCGGTTTCAATGCTGAAAGGTTTGTCAAACTAGGGCAGCGAAAGCACCAGAGATGTACTAGTGCATGTTTTAGGGCTTCAAAGGAACTAGCATGATCTGGGGTCCACACAAACAGGGTATTCTTTCTGAGCAACTCAGTTAGTGGTTTAGCGAGAATGCCAAAATTGCGCACAAATTTGCGATAATATCCCGCTAAGCCAAGGAATCCCCTCAAATCTTTGACATTCTGAGGTATAGGCCAATTAACAATAGCACTCACTTTCTAAGGATTAGTTTTCACACCTTCAGGAGTAATGACATGGCCTAGATATGCAATGCTGCGCTTGGCAAACTCACACTTTGACATTTTAATCTTCCAGGAATGAGCCTGTAATTGTTGAAATACTAAAGCCAGGTGATGAAGATGTTCCTCATAGGATTTACTATATATCAAGATGTCGTTGAAGAAAACCAAGACAAACTTCCTGAGAAAGGGAGCCAACGTGGAGTTCATTGCATCTTGAAAAGTTCTCGGTGCGCCTGTAAGACCGAAGGGCATGACACGGAACTCAAACTGCCCGAAATGGGTCTGGAACGCTGTTTTGAACTCTTCTCCCGGCTTGAGCAAAATCTGGTGGAATCCAGAGTGTAGATCCAGTTTAGTAAACCATGAGGAACTTGATAGTTCATCGAGTAACTCATCTATGATAGGAACTGTGTACTTGCCCTTGACAGTAATAGCATTGAGTTGCCGATAATCGACGCAAAAACGCCAGGTATTATCCTTCTTTTTGACCAATAACACAGCAGATGAAAAAGGGCTGGTGCTCTTCTGTATAATGCCGGAGGCCAACATCTCCTTAACCTGATTCTCCACTTCATCTTTAATGGCAGGCGAGAAGCAGTATGGCCGAGAATATACTAGAGCTGCTCCAGGAATTAAGGGAATGGAATGATCACAACTGCGTGAAGGAGGCAACTGAGTTGGAGGATCAAACAAGTCAGAGTAGTCTGTGAGGAGTTGTTGAACTTCAGGAGCATGAGTGGCATTGGCAGACTGCTGCTGGTTCTCAACTGAGCACAACTGCAACACAGCACCCACTGGCAATTCAGGCAATATCCCAACCAAATGAACAGAACTGCCATGGTGTTGCAAGTAAATCCATTTCTATCCCCAATGAACCTCTATAGGACTGTGAGCTTCTAACCAATCAAGCCCAAGTATCACATCATAAGAGGTTAACGGCAAAACCTTCAAATCTGAAGAAAACTGACAGTTGTGGATAGACCAAGAAGCAGCTGGAATGTATGAGGAACAAGTGAGAACCGCACCATTGGCTACCTAAACTTGTAGTGGAACAGGCAACTGCTGAATACCAGAACAATGAGCAGCAACAGATGTGCTGATAAAAGTGTGAGAACTACCAGAATCAAGCAAGATCTTGACATGTTGATTACCAATGGTACCCCAGAAACACATGGTCCTTGGTTGGATTGTACTAGAGATAGCTGCCAGAGAGAGCTGAAGAAATACTTGCTCTACAGGGAGTTCCTCAGCTGGTACTGCGGCTTCCACATCTTCATCAACATGGAGAATATCCAGAAGTTCTTGTACCACATGTAGTTGCACTTGAGGTGGGCACCGATGATATTGAGCCCAGCGGCTGCTGAAGCGACCCGATTTCCACGAAGGGAAATCCACAGAGTCAAAGTGTAATACGACCGTTGTAGATCATATTAATACCACATCCATACAACGATAATATCAAAGTACAAATAGTGCAGAATTACATAATTTATTACATCGCCGTATTGGTGGAATCAAAGTAGCAATCATTCAGAACAGCTTGAAGATAAGATCGCCAAACTCGAGCGTAGGCACGAACCCCTCAACCGTCAAACTCGGAGCTATACTCCTCAGCAGAACCTGTGTGCCAAAATTTATCAGTACGATTTGTACTGGCCACTCCCACCCTATGAGCATTGCTTTGTGGATATTGGATGCAAGTTGCATAATCAAAAGGAACCTATAAGGCTGGGGTTTCCTATGTTTTAGCATGTCAAGTATTTAATAATAGTTGGTCAAGTTTTAACACCATTCCCACACGCATTCCACCCCATTCCCTTTCTAGAGCCAGGTTTCGATCCTGGGATCGATATACCACCATCTCCACACCATCACCATACCATCGCTTAGTCGATAGGCCAACTCCCTCTCGGCACTGTCTCAAGGCCCATAGCCCCTGGCTACAACCGACACTCTCTCACGGGGGAAGAAGAGAAGGGCTCATCTCACTATCTAGTTTAAGCGAAACCTAGGAAAGGTCCATAGCCGACAAGTCGGCACATGTATCGATCGATCAACCATACACTCTGCAAAGGTTCTACATAACCACAAGATCTGCCTTCTTCGCTGACCATCGTCAACTGGGCTGATTCCAGCCGCTTGCTAGCCAAGGATAATGCCACTCTACCATTCAGCCCTAGTGCACCCTAAGTCTAGTCTGGGGTGGCTGAAACTATGAGTCATGAGCCAGGTCCACAAGGTCTCCATGAAGTCTTGGAAGGGTGTGGGGAAAATCCTCCATGCCCCGTACCTCCTTACACTGTCCGCTATCAACCTAGCAGTAGTGGCAATATCCTACCAAGTAGTCCGGTCGTCCTACACCATATAGGGCGAGTGGTACATAAGGCTTCCCGATGAATCTGAGTACTAGTAAGTCCTTAGGGATGACCAAGCCAGAATGTCTTCATCAGGGTTTCCATTTACCGTGCCACCACAACACCTCCACCCCGGGCTCCTCCCATCATAGGTTCACACCCAGGACCACCTCATATACCATTTACCCACCATAGGTATCCATTCTAGGGGTGCCCAGGTAGCACCGCATGGCAAGACTTTCCCTAGGCTCGTCGTATACTCCAACTTGGTTGACACAATCCTCACCCTCCACACACCCAAGTCACGCATGCAGCACTCTCGCCACAGTCTAGATAACACCAGTTTCCACCACACATTAATGTAGTACAAGCGTAGTAGAAGTGTAAGCAATGAAATATAGCAGTAAGCGTGTGTCTAGCCTAATAGCAGGGTATGTAGGGGTAAGGTTGCGTCAAGGTAGAGGCCATCAAGTAAGCATACTACCATGCAAGTCCTATCATCGTATGATTATAACAATAAGTAAAGCAATAGCAGTTCTATATTAGCCATGTGTAATAGGTGCTACGAGATTGGGTGGGATGTGGCACCTTCAGTGTAGTCGTCTCTGTACTCCTCATGGTACTCATGATCCTCATCCGTCTAGTTCTCCTCCGAGTCTGCATACGATCAAATTATAGTCGTGTTAGCGATGTCTATAGAATAGCACAAAGAAGCAATGAAAATTCAAAAGAGTCAAATGCACTCAAACATGGGTTCATTGCGTAAAGCTCGATTTTAGATGAATTTTGGTCCTGGTTTCGTATTTTTCTGAGGTCATATGAATTAGTTATGAACTTCTGAAGTTTTAATCATTTCTGAAAATGGAAAAGGTTGAATTAATCTTGGGCTGACACGTGTCACGCTGTGACTGGTCCACGTGGCATGTTGACGCCAGCATGACATCAGCATGACATCATCATCTCAATTCTGAGCTGACAGGTGGGGTCCTGCTGATGTCAGCTTGACGTAAGCATGACGTCATCAACGTCATCCGTTCTGATAGGTGGGGCCAGGGTCCCTTGGGTCACTGACTTGTGGGTCCGGTCAAAGTCAACGTCAAGTCAACAGGCGAGTCAACGGTCAATGGGTCATGGTCATTGACAGGTGGGGCCAGAGCTGCTGACGTCACCATGACGTCACCCTGGCTGGGTTGTTACTAACAGGTGGGACTCGCGTGACGTTGTCATGACGTCAGCATGATGTCACTTATGGACAAGTGGGTCTGGAGTCTCTGTGTCGCTGACATGTGGGGCCAGGTCAACCATCAATGTTGACCGGTCAACGGTCAACACGGACCGGGTTCGAACTGGGCCAGTTGGGCCTGGATATGGGCTAGGCTTTGGGCCAGGCCAGCCCAGACACGTGGCATGCTGTGGCGCTGCCACATCGTAGCCAAGGGCCCCCACTGGGCTTCGTTCACAGCTTAGCACGTACTGCGTGGTTCATGGTGGACTCATGTTCACGGTCCATGGACCATTGGCTGGTCTTCGGTGGACCGAGTCCACCCTTCTTCCCTTTGGCTTAGCCTACGTGCACTGAGTGCAGGCGCATGTGGTCAGCGAGGGGAGCCCTCTGCTTCCATCCCCGGTGCGTTCCCACCGGTGGCGTACCTCGCCGGCGAGCTCTTATGGTGGCGCTGGCATCCAATTAAGGTGGGGAAAAGCTTCACCAGGCCACGGCGAACATGGTGGTGGGATCTAGGTGGTGGCCAGGGCTTTATAGGGCGTTGGCCATGGTGGTCGACGGCTTGGTCATGGCGGTGCCCGCCGGTGGGGCAGCTAGGGGCTGTTTTAGGGGTCCTGGTGCCCCGTTCCCATTCAGACAGCTAGCGGGCGTCAGGGTGAAGTGACGATAGTGACCAAAAGGCATGGCAGAGTCCGCGAGCGGTGGTGGTGCACGGTGCAGCTCCGGCCGAGGTCCGGTGCTCGTGGCCAGGGCGTTGTGGCCGGCTAACAAGGTCTCGGTCTATGTGGCTACCCTCCGGGCATCACGATGGTGCTATGACTATGTCCTAGTCTGGCAAGGCGGTCGGGTGTGCCAGTGGTGGCCGTGCCATGACGGCAGTGTCAGGAGCGCGGTGTGCGCGTGCTCTGCTACGGCGTCCAAGGGCTGGGAGGAGGTCTCAGCCAGAAGACTCACCGAGTGGTGCTAGCGGTGTTCATGGTGGTGCGGTGGCGAGGCGCGTTGTTAGGGTAGGCGCTTGGGGTGGCGTTCCGGCTTTGGTGATCAGCACCTCCGAGCTCTCTCTGCTCGCCTTCCCCTCTCCCGAACTCCTTCTCGGCCCTCTTCTCTCGGTGCGGTGCAGGCTGGTGGGCCACCAAGCGGCGGCAGTAGCTAAGGAATCCCTAGGGCTCTGGGCATTGCTTTATAGCCCCGAGGTCTGAGCTCCATCTATGGAGGATGGGGCGGATGGCTAGCGATACGCCGTTGGCATCGAATGGCATCGCAGGCGTGGGTGGTTAGCGCGGAGGTTGCATGGGCGCGGCGCCAAGGGGACAGGGCCAGATGACTCGCGTGATCCCGGGCCCACGCCTATCACATTGGTCGGGTCTCGGTCGGAGGTGGTGCCGGCGTGGGGAGGAAGACGACACTGTGGTAGAGTGTGGTTGACGCGTGGGGTCCGGTGGCAGTGGCAGCAAGCGAAGCGGGGGGGGGGGGGGCGTGCGGGCGTGAGCAGTGCACTGGCTAGCTTGCTGGGCTGGCCGCGTGAGTTGGGCTAGCCTGCTGCTGCGCGCACAAGCTGGGCTGGCTGGCTACTGCTGCGCGCTAGCGGGCTGAGCAGGCCGAGCCAGATGCGGGCCTTCTTCTTTTCTCTTCCTTTTTCTGTTTTATTTTTCTTCTCCTTTGTTTAAATTCAAATTGATTTGGAATTGGAATTCAAAATTGGTGTACCTTATTCATTGGAGTTTTAGATATGAGGCCCACAACATTCTTTTATAAGTATATTAGGAATTTATTTAGCTATTTTGTATAACAAAAATAAGTGTAGTTTTATTATACAAAAATGGAAATAGTTTCCTCTTTAAGCATTTATTCTTTGGTTTGATTAATAATTACTTTATGGTTTATTTCTTTAAAGGAGTTGTTAGGCATTACTTAAAACAAATGAAAATCCAAATCACCATTTGAGTTAACAATGTATGCTATGTTTTATTTGTCAGTATTTAAACAAACATAATTAACAGATGACATGCCATGCTCATGAAATTGTTTAGTTGGTTTACAACTAATGCAACACCTAGGGTTGGTTCCTACAGATGTCACTCAACATTGCATGGGGTAACAACAAAAATTTTGTAGTTGTGATTTTTGGTGTGGATTTTTGGGTTGTTATGGTCCTACCCCCTTAACAGAATCTCATCCTCGAGATTAAAGCGTAACGTACTCTTCGAAGAGGTAAGGGTATCGTAGCCGGAGGTCAGACTCTTTTTCCCATGTTGATTCTCTCTCAGTGTGGTTGCTCCATTGGATCTTGCACATAGGAATAGTTTTGCTTTGGGTCTCTTTGGTATCTCTTCCCAGAATTCTGATAGGATGTTCTTTATACTCGAGAGTGTCTTGAATGTCAAGTGTATTAGTTGGAACTACTTCATTGGGCACTCTCAAACACTTGTGTAGTTGTGAGACATGGAATATGGGATGTACACCCACCAATTCCTCTAGTAGCTCAAGTTTGTAGGCGAGCTTTCCAATCCTCTTGCAAATCTTGTATGGGCCAACAAATCTAGGGGCAAGCTTTCCTTTCACATGGAATCTAACAGTTCCATGTAGCGGGGATACCTTGAGATAGACGAAGTCTCCCACATTGAACTCAAGTTCTCTTCTTCTTTTGTCAGCATGGCTCTTGTATCGGCTTTGAGCAATCCTCAAATTCTCCTTTACTTGAGCAACTCCTTCTTTGGCATCTTGAATCTTAGCAGAGTCAAAGAATGATCTTTCTCCCGATTGGGACCACATCAAAGGTGTCTTACAAGGTCTACCATACAGAGCTTCGAATGGCGACATCTTGATACTGGCTTGGTAGCAGTTGTTGTAAGAGAACTCGGCATAGGGTAGGCATTTCTCCCAATCAGAGCCATAATTCAGCACACTAGCGCGAAGCATGTCTTCTAAGATCTGATTTACTCGTTCTGTCTGTCCATCTGTCTATGGGTGATAAGCGGTACTGAAATCAAGTTTGGTTCCAATGGACTTGTGCAGGGCTTCCCAGAATCGAGACACAAACTGAGGACCACGATCAGATACAATACTAGAGGGAGCTCCATGCAGTCTAAGAATATGCTCAACATATAGATCTGCTAATTTTTCATTGGTCTTGGTTTTAACTAGTACAAAGTGAGCAATCTTGGTCAATCGATCAACAATCATCCAGATGGAATCATTGCCTTTCTGTAAACGGGGCAATCCAACTATGAAATCCATGGATATGCTCTCCCATTTCCACTCGAGAATGTTAAGAGGCTTTAGCAATCCTATAGGCCTTTGATGTTCAACCTTGACTCTATTGTAGGTGTCACATCGTGCCACATGTCCTGCAATGTCTGTCTTCATGCCTTTCCACCAGAAGTGTTTCTTCAAGTCTTGATACATCTTTGAACCTCCAGGGTGAATATAGTACTTGGAATCGTGAGCTTCTGACAGAATTTCCTCTTGTAGTACTGGGTCAGATGGAACACAGACTCTGTTCTTGAACCAGATGGTTTCTTGTTCATCTTCCTAGTGGTTGGTCTTGTAGCCTAGTTTCATCAGACCACGGAGATATTCGATCTCTTCGCAACTTTTCTGAGCTTGATGGATGTGATCTGTGAGATCATACTATATGCGGAGCTCATTCAACAAGTCATGCAGTAGTATCTCAAGTTGGGAATCATCAATCTCTTCCTTGAGCTCAGGTGGTACGGATTCAGTGATCAAAGTGTGACAGTAACTCTTGCGGCTGAGGGCATCTGCGACTACATTAGCTTTTCCCAGATGATAGTGAATTTCTAGGTCATAGTCCTTGATCAACTCTAGCCATCGGTGTTGCCTCATATTTAGATCTTCCTAAGTGAAAAAGTACTTCAAGCTCTTGTGATCCGTATATATATCACACTTGTTGCCTATCAAGTAGTGTCTCTAGATCTTCAAGGCATGCACAAACTGCTGCTAACTCAAGATCATGGGTTGGGTAACGGTTCTCGTGTTCTTTAAACTGTTGAGATGCATATGCTATCACTCTTCCATCTTGCATCAGTACACAACCAAGTCCTTGACGGGATGCATCACAATAGACCACGAAATCTTTGCTGATATCAGGCAATGCTAGCACAGGAGTTGTGGTAAGCTTCTATTTCAATTCCTAGAAGCTTTGTTCGCACTCGGGTGTCCATTCAAACTCCTTAGTCTTCTTTAGAAGGTTGGTCATTGGACGGGCTATCTTGGAGAAGTTCTCAATGAATCGGTGATAATATCCGGCCAATCCCAAGAAACTTCTGACTTCTGTCACATTATGGGGTTGATCCCACTCTTTCACAGCTTCAATCTTGGCTGGGTCAACTATGACACCTTCAGCTGATAGTACATGGCCTAAGAAGGCAACTCCCTGTAGCCAAAATTCGCATTTGCTGAACTTTGCATAGAGCTGATGTTGGGCTAGTTTTTCCAGTACAGGTCTCAGATGATGTTTGTGTTCTTCAGCGGTGGGTGAATAGACAAGGATGTCATCAATGAATACTACCACAAACTTATCCAGTTCATTCATTAAAACCTTATTCATCATGTTCATGAAGTATGCGGGAGCATTCGTGAGTCCAAAGGACACCACGGTGAACTCAAACTGACCATACCTAGTCACAAAAGCTATCTTCAGGATGTCACTCTCTCGAATCTTCATTTGATGATAGCCAGATCTGAGATCAATCTTGGAAAAATACTTGGCACCTCAAAGCTGATCAAGCAGATCATCAATCCTTGGCAGGGGGTACTTGTTCTTGATGGTGACTGCGTTCAAGTTCTGGTAATCAATGCACATTCTCATTGAGCCATCCTTCTTCTTAACAAATAGAACAGGGGATCCCTAGGGTGAAGCACTGGGTCTGATATATTCCTTCGAGATGAGCTCATCAAGCTATTTCTTGAGCTCGGCTAGTTCATCAACTGACATGCGATAGGGTCTCTTGGCAATGGGTCATGTTCCCAGCAAGAGATCAATGATGAACTCTACATCATGGTCTAGTGGCATACCCGGTAATTCTTTAGGGAATACATCAGGATAATCTCTGACCACAGGCACATCATGAACTGTCTTCTCCTCCTTCTGCGATTCTAAACTCGCTTTAAGGGCACATAGGATGGAAGTGGACTTTTCGGACTGGGGTTCACATCTAATAACTTGGCCTGATGGGTGGGTCACTTGGATGTATCTAGGTGAAGATGATATAATACCTCGGTGAATGGTTAGCCAACCATGCCTAAGATGACATCTAGGTTTGTGGAAGGTAATAGGGTTAGGTCGGCTTTAAAGGTAAGACCCTCAATGGCAAGACTCACTCCCTTATAGATGTGGGTGCACTTTAGGTCTCCTAAAGGTGAGCTAGTGATGATAGGCTTTCCATGTGGGGTTACAGGTAGGTCATGCTCTCATGCAAACTTGGATGATATGTAAGAACAAGTTGCTCTAGAGTCAAATAGAACCGATGTAGTATTGCCATTAACTAAAAACATACCATACACCACATCAGGGGCAGCCTATGCTTCCTTGGCGTCTAGATGGTTGAGACGTCCACGAGTAGCAGATCCCTTGGACTGAGACTTCTGAGCGGCTGAGTTCTGTGGGCACTCAGCGGCTTTGTGACCTGGTTGGCCATAAGCGAAGCAGGTGAAAGGCGTACCGCCTGTAGGGGTTGGCGTGGGTGCCTTCTAGTTTCTAGTGCTTGGTGCGGAGCGGTTCTATGCTAGACATTCATTCACAGAGCAGGAATGGTTGAAACGGTCCTGAGTGTTGTGGTCCTGAGCATAACGGTCCCGGGTGTAACGATCCTGAGCAGGGCGGGAGTATTTGGTGGTGTAGCCTCCACTACCCCTACTCGATCTAGGGTTGTCATCCCTGTTGTGGCGAGAGCGTTCCCTAGGTGGTGCATCTCTATGGAACCTCTTGCGATCATGGCCACGGAAGGACTCCTCAGGATTATGCTTCCTCTCCCTGTACTCTTCTCTAGCTTCAGCATGATCTTTCTCGATCTGGATGCAGCGATCCACCAGAGCACGCAACATGTTACTCTCAATACCACCAAACTTCAGCTTGATGTGCAGGTTAAGTCCCTTGCGGTAATAGTACAACTTCTCCTTCTCTGAGTTCACAACATAGGAAGGTGCATAGCACAAAAGTTGGTGAAACGAGTAGTGTACTCCGTCACCCTGTCCTTTCCCATCTTGATGTTGCGGAACTCCTCGACTTTGGCCTCCATGATACCCTTGGGAATGTGATACTTAGTGAATGCTTTGGTGAACTCATCCCATGAGATGTTGGCAGGGTCCTCATGGGAATCACTAAAACTGTCCCACTAGGCGCGTGCTGCACCTGTGAGCTAGTGTGTGGTAGCTCCAACACACTCATCGTCGGTGAAAGTAGTGAGGTCAAGCTTCTTCTCCATCTCCTTGAGCCAGTCATCGGCTACAAGCGGGTCAGGGTCGGTGCCATCATAGGTAGGTGGCCTTAGCTTCATAAAACCTTCCAGCTTCCTTTGGAAGTCATTCTGCCAACCTCCCTGGTGATGGTTTGCTCCGTTAATCAGAGCTATAAAAAGCTGGGTCTGTTGTGCCATCACTTGTGCTAGGTTCGGTGGTGGTGGTGGCGGAATGTTCTCCTCATCAAGCGGCGGGATATTCTCTAGGTTGAAGGGTATCCCTCCACATCCACGGCCGCGGCCATGACCACGGTTGTTGCCACCACGCCTCCCATTTGGTTTGACTGGTTCGGGGGTGGGTGCATGTCCACGGTTCATTAGGTGATTAGATTGGCGGTTCGGCATCTGCAACACGGATCATAGGAATTTTAGTGTTCGTGCCATAAGTGCTTATAATTTAGTACGATTACATGATTTTGATGATTTAAAGAAAAATATTTATACTATCCAACACTCATTACAAAGAAGCAATAAGATCCATAAGATGCAATAAGATCCAAAACATTCATTACATGGGTTTTATTACATAGCATCATCTCCAGTAGCTACACTTGAAGACTTGCGAGAATCATACTATGCATAGTGTCTCATATTACATCTCATAAGGGGTACATCATGGGGTACAACTTATGGAAGCCACTGACATGACTCATGACCACGCAGGGTCATCTATTCTAACTCGTACACCGCAGCTAGGATACGACTGTTCTTGATCTCGATCTTCTTGTCAGACTTGTGAAGTCGGGACACGTACTTCAAGGCCTCGGCGAGCTCCTTAGTAGGCTTGGCTCCAGGTAGGGTAGGGCAGGTGTCTAGGTTGAGGCGAGTCAGGGCTAACTCAAACTCCTCTATCCTAGGCTTCGTCTTGCTACGAATCTCCTTGGGTAGCTGATCCCACATACCCTTCATCTCCTTGAGGCACTTCTTGTCAGACTTCTGCCAAGCCTACCATGTCCTCTCACACTTGTCCTGTAGGTACTCATTCTACCTAAGTGTCTCGATCAGGTGACCCTAGTTGCGAACGGCCTTCTTCCTGAACTCCTCTATATCCTGAGTCATGGTCTTGTCCGGAGATTGGATTTTTAGCATATCAATCCCTTTGGACCTTTCTCTGTCTCCTCTACGGTTGAACTCAGCCTTCTTGTCGTCCAACTCTCTCTACAACTCCAAGACCTTGCTGTCGAGGTAGCAGTTCCTGTTGCCTAGGTCGATGGCTTTATCCTGTAAGTCTACGACCTTAGTTCTGTGGACTTCTTCACGACGGTTGAGCTCGTCCTATAGCTTGGCAACTGTCTCAAGTAGACTAGCTCGCTCCTGTGCTCCCTGTAAGTCTCGCTCCTGGTACTCCCACAGAAGGGCCTGGTCCTGACGTCTCCTCTGCTCCAGCTAGGGCACGTACCTGTCCTGCTCTAGTAGGTGGATAGCCGAGACGTGAAGGCATCTGTCCTCCTCGGCAAAGATAACTCTGCCGGTTGTGAAACTCTACTCACTAGGAGTAAGGCTGAGGTCGAGGGCCTAGGGAAGTAGACGGAACTCTGTCGTCTTCAGGTGCTCATAGTGGTCCCTCATCACTCTCCGAAGTGCCTTGTGTGAGATAGCTTGCAGTCCCTCCTCGACTATGTCCTCTATAGTCAACTCGATGAAAGCTGGGACAGAAGGTATGGTAGTGCTAGCTGGGAACTCGGCTGAGGTGACAATCGGTCCTTCGATTCCTCCTTCCTGAGCTAGCTTCTCGGTGCAAGTGACCTTGACAAGCTCGTCAAGGACTCCTAATGTAACGAGAACTCGGCAGAGGGTCTGTGCAAAACCCCCGAGCTCACGTAGGTCGAAGGTAAGCTTGGTGTGGTCCAGAGGTAGCGGTCCTAGAGGCGGCCAGTCGACGTTCGTTGCCATCTGCATGTTTTAAGGAAATGGGTATTAGCAGGTCAATAATAGATAAGCCTTGCATAAAAGTAAATGCAGGGTCGGTATATAACTGAAAGAAGGGTTGTTCACGTCCTATTCTATCGTCCATTTCTGAGGGTTTCGTCCTATGGTCAAGTATGGCTCTGATACCAACTGAAGCGACCTAATTTCCACGAAGGGAAATCCACAGAGTCGAAGTGTAATATGACCGTTGTAGATCATATTACCCAAATTTCTAGTCGAATACCACATCCGTACAATGATAATATCAGAGTACAAATAATGCGGAATTACATAATTTATTACATCGCCGCATTGGCGGAATCAAAGTAGCATTCATTCAGAACAGCTTGAAGATAAGATCACCAAACTCGAGCGTAGGCATGAACCCCTCAACCGTCAAACTCCTTGGAGCTATACTCCTCAGCAGAACCTGTGTGCCAAAATTTATCAGTACGATTTGTACTGGCCACTCCCACCCTATGAGCATTGCTTTGTGGAAATTGGATGCAAGTTGGATAATCAAAAGGAACCTATAAGGCTGGGGTTTCCTATGTTTTAGCATGTCAAGTATTTAATAATAGTTGGTCAAGTTTTAACACCATTCCCACATGCATTCCACCCCATTCCCTTTCTAGAGCCAGGTTTCGATCCTGGGATCGATATACCACCATCTCCACACCATCACCATACCATCGCTCAGTCGACAGGCCAACTCCCTCTCGGCACTGTCTCAAGGCTCGTAGCCAATGGCTATGACTGACACTCTCTTACGGGGGAAGAAGAGAAGGACTCATCTCACTATCTAGTTTAAGCGAAACCTAGGAAAGGTCCATAGCCGACAAGTCAGCACATGTATCGATTGATCAACCATACACTCTGTAGAGGTTCTACATAACCACAAGATCTGCCTTCTTCGCTGACCATCGTCAACTAGGCTGATTCCGACCGCTTGCTAGTCTAGGATAATGCCACTCTACCATTTAGCCCTGGTGCACCCCAAGTCTAGTCTAGGGTGGCTGAAACTATGAGTCATGAGCCAGGTCCACAAGGTCTCCATGAAGTCTCGGAAGGGTGTGGGGAGAATCCTCCGTGCCCCGTACCTCCTTACACTATGCGCTATCAACCTAGCAGTAGTGGCAATATACTACCAAGTAGTCCGGCCGTGCCGCACCATATAGGGCAAGTGGTATGTAAGGCTTCCCGGTGAATCTGAGTACTAGTAAGTCCTTAGGGATGACCAAGCCAGAATGTCTTCATCAGGGTTTCCATTTACCGTGCCACCACAGCACCTCCACCCCGGGCTCCTCCCATCATAGGTTCACACCCAGGACCACCTCATATACCATTTACCCACCACAGGTATCCATTCTAGGGGTGCCTAGGTAGCACCCCATGGCAAGACTTTCCCCAGGCTCGTCGTATACTCCAACTTGGTCGACACAACCCTCACCCTCCACACACCTAAGTCACACACGCAGCACTCTCCCCACATTCTAGATAACACCAGTTTCCACCATGCATTAATTTAGTACAAGCGTAGTAGAAGTGTAAGCAATGAAATATAGCAGTAAGCGTGTGTCTAGCCTAATAGCCGGGTATGCAGGGGTAAGGTTGCATCAAGATAAAGGCCATCAAGTAAGCATACTACCATGCAAGTCCTATCATCGTATGATTATAATAGTAAGTAAAGCAATAGCAGTTCTATATTAGCCATGCGTAATAGGTGCTATGAGATTGGGTGGGATGTGGCACCTTCAATGTAGTCGTCTCCGTACTCCTCATGGTACTCACGATCCTCGTCCGTCTGGTTCTCCTCCGAGTTTGCATACGATCGAATTATAGTCGCGCCAAGGGGACAGGGCCAGATGACTCGCGTGATCCTGGGCCCACGCCTGTCACTTTGGTCGGGTATCGGTCGGAGGCGGTGCCGGTGTGGGGAGGAAGACGACACTGTGGCGGGGTGTGGCTGACGCGTGGGGTCCGGCGGCAGTGGCAGCAAGCGAAGCGGGGAGGCGTGCGGGCGTGAGCAGCGCGCTGGTTGGCTTGCTGGGCTAGCCACGTGAGTTGGGCCGGCCTGTTGCTGCACGCGCAAGCTGGGCTGGCTGGTTGCTGCTGCGCGCTAGCGGGCCGAGCAGGCCGAGGCAGCTGTGGGCCTTCTTCTTTTCTCTTCCTTTTTCTGTTTTATTTTTCTTCTCCTTTGTTTAAATTCAAATTGATTTGGAATTTGAATTCAAAATTGGTGTACCTTATTCATTGGAGTTTTAGATATGAGGCCCACAACATTCTTTTATAAATATATTAGGAATTTATTTAGCTATTTTGTATAACAAAAATAAGTGTAGTTTTGTTATACAAAAATGGAAATAGTTTCCTCTTTAAGCATTTATTCTTTGGTTTGATTAATAATTACTTTATGGTTTATTTCTTTAAAGGTGTTGTTAGGCATTCATTAAAACAAATGAAAATCCAAATCACCATTTGAGTTAACAATGTATGCTATGTTTTATTTGTCAGTATTTAAACAAACATAATTAATAGATGACATGCCATGCTCATGAAATTGTTTAGTTGATTTACAACTAATGCAACACCTAGGGTTGGCTCCTACAGATGTCACTCAACATTGCATGGGGTAATAGCAAAAATTTTGTAGTTCTGATTTTTGGTGTGTGGATTTTTGGGTTGTTACAGCCGCCACATCTCATACAGAGGCCTTCGGCACGTCGGGCCGCACGCAGAGCGGTCCAACGTTCTTCAGCTGTTGGGCCACGACCCCCATCCGCAATTGGCCTGTTGAGCTCGGGCGCCGGTAATGCAGGATAGGGTGGTGGTGGAGGAAGAGGTAGTGCACGCGGAGCAAATGGTCGTGGACCAACCAGTTGCTCCCCACGCCGGTAGTCCCTCTTCTTGGCAGGGTCGGCGACCTCCTCCTGCAATTTAGCAAGCAAGCAAGCAGTATCCAAATTTGGTGGGCGATGTAAAGCTACTGCTGCTCGAATGTAATCTTTCAATCCATCAACAAATCTCATAGCAAAGTAAAGTGGGTCGGTGGTACCACCATAGGCTGAGAGGTCATCAATGATGGCAACAAACTGATCGATATACTCCTGAACAGAATGAGTTTGACGGATTTGAAAAAGCTGTCTGAGCAAGAGCTCATGCTCGTCCTGGCCAAAGCGAGCAAGTATCAATTGAGTGAAGGTAGGCCAAGCAGCATTTTGGAGTTGGGACTCAACAGAAGGGTATCAACGTTTAGCAGCATGGGTGAAATGCATCTTAGCAACACGAACCCACATGTGAAGGTTAGTACCATAGAGCTCGAAATAATCCTTGCATTGGCTAAGCCACTATTTGGGTTGGGATCTGTCAAACTTTGGGAAATCAAATTTGGGAAGTTTAGGTGGTTGGAAACCATTATGCCCCACCCTAGTGGTACCAATATGAGGACCAAGATCATCATTAGGTTGCAAAACAGAGCGCGGAGAGGGAGGGGAAGGGAACAATGGCATACCCTTGACCGGGGAATGAATCTGGGTAGTGACTACCCCAAATCCACTCTCCCGGTGGTGGTGGTCGACGCAGGGCCCGTTGGGCATGTTAGATGGAGCGCCGATGAACGAACGCTCGGGAGCAGATGCGAATACGCCCTGCGTAGGAGTGGGCTGATCCAGGATTGCACGCTCCCAGTTGCGAGAGATCTTCAACACCTCCAGCTTGGACTTCGAGACATCAAGCTTCAAGTCGTCGACGATTCCTTCGATAGATGGCCGCCACCCATCGAGCGATGCGGTGACTTTCTCCAGCGCCGCCATGCGGCCCTCTTGCGCCTGCTCTAGGTCGCAGATCTGGTGGGACAGGCGCGCGTCCTGATCCACGAAACGCGCATCCCACTTCAAATCGTGCTCGGTGAAGCGGCGGGCGATCTCGTCGATGATGAGCTTGGTCTCCGGATTCATGACGCCGAGGCAGTGCTGTCGTCTGGTGAAATGGTCGTGGGCGAGAAGTTGGGGCGGATCCAGATCGACCGCAACCACAAGTCGAATCGAGTGGAGAAGGGAATTACAGCGATCGAATCTCTAGCAGCAGCTCACTGCTAGAAATCAGATCAAGCCAACCGTATCAATTGCTCAAATCAACCGATGGAATACGAGCGGATCGAAGAGGAGAACCCAAAATCGGTGTCTCTGATACCAAATGTTAGCAAGGGGCAAGGATAGGAGAAATTGAGGCAGGGAATCAGACGAACAGTAGAAAAATTGGGCTAGGGGAAATAGGCGAGGGAAGATTGAGTGCTTGAGAGTTTAGAGTTGTTACATGAATCATCATAATCCCCCCACGCTCTCTCTCTCTCTCTCTCTGGTTCTTATAACTCTTATACGGCAGTTGCCCGTAGGTGCTCATAGGCACGCTCTCACATCCACTCATCGCCAACCAAGCGAATATTGGGCCGACGGACACGTGACCCGACCCGAGGTCCATGGGCCTCCTCATCCGAAGTAGCTGTGGTAGTTGGGCCGCCAACACTCACGCAGCGCAAGCATCGAGCTGGAACTCAAGACCCCATGCAGGCATGTAGACGCTGGCTTCAGAGCATCGTCCACTCGGGTCCTATCTATAGCTTTATCTGCCATGGCTCAGCTCACCATCACCAGCGTAACATTACCCTCACCGACTCCAACCATGCCGGCCACCACCTCCTTCGGGCAACCAGTAGCACATGGCTCAACTTGCATGTGCCACGAGCTGGCATGTCATCAGCAGCAGTACTAGCATGCTGTGAGACAAATCAAAGCTGTGGGAAATAGTAGTTACAAGGTTAAGGAAATACAACTACTGTGCCTTCGGCAGCGTGACACTATGGCTGCTTTCCAGTTACCTCGGATTCCAACATATATTAGAGAATTTCTCATTCATTCAGTGGACATCACTGCAGCTTATTCTATCTACCACCATGTTCGATGTAAGGAGGTTATATTGGGCCAAAGATGAATAAGACTACAGAGAGGTTGCCTCCTCCTAGTTTATATACATATGTGTACAGGGAATGGGAAGGATTGTTCAATCTAGGGAATTATTATGCGGGTTCAGTATTAATATTCAGTTTGTATTTACTTCATGTTAGTACAGATTATTCATCCTTATTAATACTGAGTCATTTGAGAAATAGAAAAAGTAATTTCTAAAAGCATCTTGCATGTCTTGCATTTACTTCTGGTATTTGTGTTGGACGGCATCTTTGCAACATGTATACCTGCTCAAGATGGCATCTCATCACCAAAAAGGTGCAACTCAATTTAAATGAGAGATAATTTGAAAAGCTAATGCAACATATTTAGGAATTGAAGTGTTGTAAGGACTATCATGCAATAATCAACTAAGTTATTTTTTCCCTGTTAATAGGCGCATGTGCTCACATGCCATCCCACCTGTCTCTGTCCTCGCATTGCTGCAGGGAAATCAAGTGGTAGTTCAACTCATATGCAGAGTATGATGAGTAACATTTTCATTAACGTTTAGACCACATCACGATTCGTCAGGCATTGTGGCCATTTCACGATGGTCTGAACCAACACTTAAAGCAATAATGCAACACTGATCTTTATATTTATTTTACCCTTCGTCTCATCCTTTGGTTAACTGATCAATGCATTGTTCACCAATTGAATCTATTAATTGGCAAGGGGCTGTCAACATAATTATATTTGTGGCAGCCGAATTAATCAAATGATGCTCTTATATGACTAAGTATATATGAAGTCAAATTTGTCTATTTGATGTTCAAACAAAACACAACCCATGCCAAATTTAGTCAAGGAGTGCACATGTTTGGTAGTACTTTTTTTTGTTTCATTTTATATTCACTCAACATAGTACAACGGAATATGGTATTTCTTTAGTTTGGGATTGGAAGGGGATGATACATTAGTGCTAGTAGCACCAGATGAAGTAAATGTTCCAAGAGGATAATTAAATACTATATTTCGTCACTACTGCAGTAAATATTTGTAGGGGCGGCTTAAAGAGGTTTGTAGGGGCGGCTCGGCCAGCCGACCCTAAGCTACCATGTGTACAAATCATGTATTTGCAGGGGCGGCTGATAACACCAGCCGCCTCTACAAATAAGATTTGTAGGGGTGGCTGTAACACATGCCGCCCCTATAATTTACATTTGTAGGGGCGGCTGCATGAATTTAATCATTGAAACTGATAAGCTCTTTTGCATCGAACAAAATAATGTGTATTCTTAAAGCTTTAAGTATGTAGTTGAACTTACTCGAATTTGTATGGCAGCCATATAACTTTGTTTTTTGGAGGTATTTAAAAGCTATGGCTATGTACGCCGCTGTCTTAAGGGACGCCTCCCTTATTTCCTTCTGTTGGATTGCCTCCTTCTCCTCAACGGTCTTTCCAGCAGCTAGCTGTTTGCCATCTAGTTTCTAGTCTTTGGCGTAATTGGAGTTTGGCTGTGCTATACATTGAGGGACTACGTACCCCGCTCGCACACTTGGCATTTGTTTTGAAAGGTGCACTTGCATTCTACAAATCACAGCATGTGTTAGTTACAACAAAATCCAAAGATTAGAATCATATTATATCAAGAGGGCAAGGACTTATAGGCACCACATTCAAACTAGATTCATTTCCATTTCTCCGAGGTGAAACATTGTCTGGACGTCATTGAAGTCAAAGGCAATTTCCCCTTTAGGGCCTCCAAATGTGTTGGCGGGGAAGCGTGCTTGTATGATTTCTATTTTCATCTGGAGAGCACGCAAGTACCAATCATGGAACCTTTTCATTCCAAGTGGTAGGCGCTGGATGTCCCAGTTTGGTAGGAAGGGCTTGCCTCTTTCATAGGTTTTTGGGCAATCCTTTGACCATTTGATGGCATCAACATTTGATACTTCTTTGGCGGTTGGTGATTGCTAGTGACGGCCGCCTCAGATGTTGGTACTTCTTTGACTCGGTTCTCAGGCTTGAACTGGTCATGGGTGTACCACGTGGCCGTTGACATGACGTAGTTCATCGGCGTATAAACTGGCCTTATGGTGATTGGATGCTTTTTTCAAATTTCTGGCTCCTTGCAGGCACCCTCTTGTGCGTGAACTTCTTCTGGAGGCACTTGTTGTTCATGTATCGGGTCCGCATTAGGCCCTAGCTCCTTATGAGGCAAAGAAGGCTATGGCATCTTAGGCACGTGCTCGCTAGGAGGCAGGGAAGACTATGGCATAGGCTATGGCATCTCAGGCACATGCTCGTTAGGAGGCGGCGAAGAATGTGGCATCTCAGGCAAGTGGTGGTCACAAGACAGTGAAAGTATCTCCCCCTCCTCAACAACTCCCTCCAAACATTGAACAAGTGGTGAAGAAGCAGTCAATATAATGTCGCATTTGTGCTAGAGGATAAACTAGGTCATTACTTCTCTGAGTAACTCCAGTCCCTCGGGAGTTGGGTAGTCTATCTTCCATTACATGAACTCGGGCTTCATGGTATGCACCTCGACCCTAGTGTAGTTCGACGGGATCTTATTATTGTGATGCAAGCCGCTAGGATGATGTGCCACACTCATTGCCACCTCCATCATAGTGTTTTGCCTACCGATAAGAACCACCAAGGTGCAACTAGTTGGTTCCTGTATGCGATCGACAGGGGTTGTGGTTGTAGTGGAACGTTGGCTGCTAGTAACTTCTAGACGGCTACCAACTAATGCCAGTTCTCCCAGCGGCGCCATTACTATCCTTGGCTCCATACACAGTCCTTGCTCCTCCAGCGCCTTCACAACTAGAGCCTTCACGGTGAGCTCAAGAATAGACTCTCGGTCTCTGCCATGTTTCTTGTACATGTGTTGGTCCTCTTCGAATCCTTGCTTCCAGGTTGTTCTTTTCCCTAGCCCCCAGGTGCGGCCTATGTGCTCGGGGTTTCACAAGGCAAGGCTAAGCCCGTCCCTCTCTCTGGAAGGCTTGAATGAGCCCTTCTCCTTGTCTTCAACATATTTCAATATCTTTGATACTGCCTATTTTGTCTTCTGGTTATCAAACTTAAGCGCACTGGATGCTTCAGTACTAGTACTCCTCCCAAGGATCCAGTTCCTTGAGCGTACCTTCAACCTACTCAAGTCAAATGACCCAGATGCGGTGGCCTCTTCCTCCATCTTCCTAAACTGCTATTCCTTGCCATAGTAGCCATCGAGACCTAGACGATGGGGGTGTTGGTTCCTCTTCGCAAGCTCGGTGTTACGGGCACTAAGGGCCAATGCTT